>NC_133348.1:35408246-35530834 GCF_030506205.2 Paramisgurnus dabryanus
TAGAGGCAGAGTATTGTGCAGTAGTCTGCCCCCTTACATTCTGCCAGTTCGCTGACATTTAGGATCTGCCTGTGCTTTCCGATCCCAATGTCGACGTAGATGGTCAGCGGGACGGATTGGGCGTGGTGTAGGAGGATGAAGAAAATGTCTGTGTCTGCAGTCCTCACCACAGCCAACCTTGTGCCCCAGTTGAGCGGCATACAGCAAGTACAGAACAACCCGGTTGTCAGTCTCTTCCTGGGTTGAATCCAGCTGAGGTATCTCACATAGTACTTCTCACATGGCCATCAGAGTGGTCCTTCGGATGAGACGTTAAACCAAGGTCCTGACTCTCTGTGGTCATTAAAAATCCCAGGATGTGTTTCGAAAAAGAGTAGGGGTGTGCCCCGGCATCCTGGCCAAACTTGCCCGTTGGCCTACTAATCATCCCTCATACTAATTGGCTATATCACTCTGTCTCCTCTCCAATAATAAGCTGGTGTGTGATGGGTGTTCTGGCGCAATATGGCTGCCATCGCATCACCCAGGTGGATGCTGCACATTGGTGGTGGTTGAGGAGAATCCCCCTTTCATATGTAAATCGCTTTGAGTGCTGCCGGAAAGCGCTATATAAATGTAACTAATTATTATTATTATTTGACACCATCATCTCTCTTGGATTTCTTTGTAGCAGGATTAAACTCTTCAGACTCACTATCATTTTCTTCCTTGTGTTTCTTTGACTTGCATGATTAGCAATGATCACCAACTAGCCAATTAGCTATTATAGTATAACAGTGTTGACTTTATTTTTCCTTAATGTCTTCAAGGCAGCTTCAAACTTGGTAGAGGAGTATATTTTTCAGACTCACCATCGATATCACTCTTCTCTTTTTTGAGGATGATTAGCATGCATCAATTGCAAAAAAAAGAGAAGCTGGGAAGATGGGCCGGCACTGATACAGTGCGGCACTGGATTACTCCAAACAGCTTTTTTTGTATTTTGGGCTTGCTAAGTCTGGACTTTCTGAAGGCATTCAGAGTTATTAACTTTCGACCACACTTATTGCTCTAAGTTTCAAATTGATTCCAATCTAAATAAATAATATTGGCACAATATTTTAATGTGGAATATGTTTATCAGACACCTGAAGCATTACAAATATATACCAGTTTGAAAAAGACATTATGTAAATGTTCTTTTTTGCTTTTTTTTTGGAAATCCAGGGAGGCAACCAATATAGCCAGAAAAGACATACACGTGACAATATTTCAGGTGTGGATCATCAACGTTTGTTTATTAGACATCTTACAGACTGTAAAAATACAAAAGTTAGAAGACATATATCAATAGGGTCCATAGGGGAGGAGTTCCAGTGATCCAATGTCACAATTTTATTTACTTTTTTTGTGTTTATTTGAGTTTTTATGCATTATACATCATCTAATCATGACAATCCTCTAGGAATGGAGACCTATGGTTTTTTAAACTGCAAATGGAACTTACATCTTATAAAAAAACTAATTGCAATAATTAAAGCTTATTTTGTTTACTATTAATGTCCTTGAACTGACTGAGATAAAAAGAAAAAAGGAGGATAAAGTACAATGAGCACAAGAGAACGGATCCTAACAAAGTGTTGACAGCTCCTCCAGCTGCAGTGAAGAGTCGCCTGCTATCATTAAAACCACTGCACTGAAGCACACAAACAAATGATGGAAAGAGAAGGCGAGAAATTGACAATTCAGGAGAAAGGGATACAAAATACTAAATGATAAAGTGCAAAGTGTTTCAATCCTTAAAGAAATCCACAAAGATCTGATAAGGAGATTGGGAAGTATTAATCTGATCACATGTCTGATGATCATCACATATGTACTGTTACTCAAATGTCAACCAGACTTCCCTACAATTGATTTGTTTAGCCCTCAGACAGACCCAGAAACATCTCAGTAAAAGCTCCAATTAAACAGGAATTTATCTAGTCAGACATAACTGACTGACTTAATGTCATACTAATGCACCCTATTTTAATTGTAAAGCCTCTTTACAGTCCTAACAGATTTACAATAATTTTGTTTAATGCTTTTCAGTACACTACACTAATAATAATAATTAATTTGCATTGAATAATTTATATCTGCTGTGACCGAAGTGGAAGAATGGAAATGTTACATTAGTGGCCATAATAACATGTCCTATATGTTCTAATATTATTTAATATATCTAAATATCTCCATTTCCCTTTGGCTAAAAAAATGATAGCTCAGGAAATTATCTGCAAAAGGCTCATTTTTAAAGAAAAAGGTGATTCAGAAAAAGACCAATTATAAATCAAATGTACAGAGAATGCTAAGGATCAGAAGTGTAAAAGACAGTGTTAAATCATGCCTGCACTTCACTTGTGTCATTGTGTGGGTCAGTATTAAATCACGCCTGTGCTTCACCTGTGTCATTCTGTGGGTCAGTGTTAAATCACGCCTGTGCTTCACCCGTGTCATTTTGTGGGTCAGTGTTAAATCATGCCTGTGCTTCACCCGTGTCATTCTGTGGGTCAGTGTTAAATCACGCCTGTGCTTCACCCGTGTCATTCTGTGGGTCAGTGTTAAATCACGCCTGTGCTTCACCCGTGTCATTCTGTGGGTCAGTGTTAAATCACGCCTGTGCTTCACCCGTGTCATTCTGTGGGTCAGTGTTAAATCACGCCTGTGCTTCACCCGTGTCATTCTGTGGGTCAGTGTTAAATCACGCCTGTGCTTCACCCGTGTCATTCTGTGGGTCAGTGTTAAATCACGCCTGTGCTTCACCCGTGTCATTCTGTGGGTCAGTGTTAAATCACGCCTGTGCTTCACCCGTGTCATTCTGTGGGTCAGTGTTAAATCACGCCTGTGCTTCACCCGTGTCATTCTGTGGGTCAGTGTTAAATCACGCCTGTGCTTCACCCGTGTCATTCTGTGGGTCAGTGATAAATCATGTCTGTGCTTCACCTGTGTCATTCTGTGGGTCAGTGTTAAATCACGCCTGTGCTTCACCCGTGTCATTCTGTGGGTCAGTGTTAAATCACGCCTGTGCTTCACCCGTGTCATTCTGTGGGTCAGTGTTAAATCATGTCTGTGCTTCACCTGTGTCATTCTGTGGGTCAGTGTTAAATCACGCCTGTGCTTCACCCGTGTCATTCTGTGGGTCAGTGTTAAATCATGCCTGTGCTTCACCCGTGTCATTCTGTGGGTCAGTGTTAAATCACGCCTGTGCTTCACCCGTGTCATTCTGTGGGTCAGTGTTTAATCATGCCTGTGCTTCACCCGTGTCATTCTGTGGGTCAGTGATAAATCATGTCTGTGCTTCACCCGTGTCATTCTGTGGGTCAGTGTTAAATCACGCCTGTGCTTCACCCGTGTCATTCTGTGGGTCAGTGTTAAATCACGCCTGTGCTTCACCCGTGTCATTCTGTGGGTCAGTGTTAAATCACGCCTGTGCTTCACCCGTGTCATTCTGTGGGTCAGTGTTAAATCACGCCTGTGCTTCACCCGTGTCATTTTGTGGGTCAGTGTTAAATTACGCCTGTGCTTCACCTGTTTCATTCTGTGGGTCAGTGTTAAATCACGCCTGTGCTTCACCCGTGTCATTCTGTGGATCAGTGTTTAATCTTGTCTGTGCTTCACCTGTGTCATTCTGTGGGTCAGTGTTAAATCACACCTGTTCTTCACCCGTGTCATTCTGTGGGTTAGGGCTAAATCACGCCTGTGCTTCACCCGTGTCATTCTGTGGGTCAGGGTTAAATCACGCCTGTGCTTCACCCGTGTCATTCTGTGGGTCAGTGTTAAATCACGCCTGTGCTTCACCCGTGTCATTCTGTGGATCAGTGTTTAATCTTGGCTGTGCTTCACCGGTGTCATTCTGTGGGTCAGTGTTAAATCACACCTGTTCTTCACCCGTGTCATTCTGTGGGTCAGTGTTAAATCACGCCTGTGCTTCACCCGTGTCATTCTGTGGGTCAGTGTTTAATCATGCCTGTGCTTCACCCGTGTCATTCTGTGGGTCAGTGATAAATCATGTCTGTGCTTCACCCGTGTCATTCTGTGGGTCAGTGTTAAATCACGCCTGTGCTTCACCCGTGTCATTCTGTGGGTCAGTGTTAAATCACGCCTGTGCTTCACCCGTGTCATTCTGTGGGTCAGTGTTAAATCACGCCTGTGCTTCACCCGTGTCATTCTGTGGGTCAGTGTTAAATCACGCCTGTGCTTCACCCGTGTCATTTTGTGGGTCAGTGTTAAATTACGCCTGTGCTTCACCTGTTTCATTCTGTGGGTCAGTGTTAAATCACGCCTGTGCTTCACCCGTGTCATTCTGTGGATCAGTGTTTAATCTTGTCTGTGCTTCACCTGTGTCATTCTGTGGGTCAGTGTTAAATCACACCTGTTCTTCACCCGTGTCATTCTGTGGGTTAGGGCTAAATCACGCCTGTGCTTCACCCGTGTCATTCTGTGGGTCAGGGTTAAATCACGCCTGTGCTTCACCCGTGTCATTCTGTGGGTCAGTGTTAAATCACGCCTGTGCTTCACCCGTGTCATTCTGTGGATCAGTGTTTAATCTTGGCTGTGCTTCACCGGTGTCATTCTGTGGGTCAGTGTTAAATCACACCTGTTCTTCACCCATGTCATTCTGTGGGTCAGTGTTAAATCACGCCTGTGCTTCACCCGTGTCATTCTGTGGGTCAGGGTTAAATCACGCCTGTGCTTCACCCGTGTCATTCTGCGGGTCAGTGTTAAATCACGCCTGTGCTTCACCCGTGTCATTCTGTGGGTCAGTGTTAAATCACGCCTGTGCTTCACCTGTGTCATTCTGTGGGTCAGTGTTAAATCACGCCTGTGCTTCACCCGTGTCATTCTGTGGGTCAGTGTTAAATCACGCCTGTGCTTCACCCGTGTCATTCTGTGGATCAGTGTTTAATCTTGGCTGTGCTTCACCGGTGTCATTCTGTGGGTCAGTGTTAAATCACACCTGTTCTTCACCCATGTCATTCTGTGGGTCAGTGTTAAATCACGCCTGTGCTTCACCCGTGTCATTCTGTGGGTCAGGGTTAAATCACGCCTGTGCTTCACCCGTGTCATTCTGCGGGTCAGTGTTAAATCACGCCTGTGCTTCACCCGTGTCATTCTGTGGGTCAGTGTTAAATCACGCCTGTGCTTCACCCGTGTCCTTCTGTGGGTCAGTGTTAAATCACGCCTGTGCTTCACCCGTGTCATTCTGTGGGTCAGTGTTAAATCATGCCTGTGCTTCACCCGTGTCATTCTGTGGGCCATTGTAAATCTCGCCTGTGCTTCACCCGTGTCATTCTGTGGGTCAGGGTAAGTAGTATTAGAGGGCGGTTACGGTCAAAATTTGATTGATTTATGACCTTGTTTGACAGGGGGCGGGACTATCAATCAAACGGTGTACATGCTGTCTAGTTTTGAGAATTATTGCTTTTAGACAGCGACTCTCCGGACTGTGCTCGTTTTACGATGTGCCAATCAACGAGTTGTTTTTTCCTGTGTGTGTGTGTGTGTGTGTGTGTGTGTGTGTGTGTTTTTTGTCAAGTTTGTGCTGTCATGTTTATTGCTGTCAAAAAAGTTTTATTGTTTTAGACTGTCCAGTTTCTGTCAGTTGTTTAATGAGCGGTGTCTCTCCCTGCTCCCCCTCCCTTCTCGCCCTGCGTGTCTCAAACCCGCGTCTCTCAAACCCGCAGACCCAGCGTGTATCACAACGGGTTGTCCATTGTAAACAAGTAAAGATTTCTAAAACTCAATGATGGTAAAATAAAAAGTAATCCACCCTTACGGTGACAAAAAGTATAGGTTTTTTTTTGATTTAGGGATTTCACGACCCAAGTCTCCGATTAAAACTTTTGATTGTAACATCACAAGTTATTTAATTAAATATTCCGTATACGTGTATAGTTTAAGCAATGCCCTAAGCCGGGTGTAGGCAAGTTCGGTCCTACAGAGCCGCAGTCCTGCAGAGTTTAGTCCCAACCCTAATCAAACACACCTGAACAAGCTAATCAATGTCTTTAGGATTTACACATCAGGTTAGATTATCAGTGCTTAGGCTAAAATATGCAGGACTGCGGCTCTCTAGGACCGAACTTGCCTACCCCTGCCCTAAGCCATAACCTTTGGTGACGCCAATACTACAATCTTTAGACTAAAGTCTAAACTAAATAAAATTTTAACCGGTTCACGAGATCCGTGAGTTTTTTCAAGAACCTGCACTCTATGTTCACGCGCATTAATGATCGCTCACCGGCTGTCATAGAGAATGCGACGGATACACGTTCATATATCCCGTTAAGAACCTTTTAAACAATTAAAGACATTTTCATCTCATCTGCTGGGTTTTGTTTTTATTTAATGGATACTTAAAACCATGTGTGTATATGTGTATATTATACAACGGATCTTATATTCTCTGCTCTGACAGAAATAAAGTATTATTTTAGATTTTAGGTGAAGTGGCAGCCTGTATTTTATGTCAAATACAGCTTGATATAAACGTTTATTTTATCAAGAGCCTTCTTTAAAGTCACGCAAGAATCAAATATTTTAGTTGTAACTGGTTAAACTTAAATCTGCTATTATCTATTTAACTATTTTTCTGATCAGCCTCAAACTTACAGAAGCTGCTCTGTGAGCGTCTGTGTGTGTATGAGATAATTCACAGCAGGGGGCGGATTGTAAACTAGTGTCTTTTAAAACCGTGGTGGAAAGATGTAATACTGACCACTCTGACAAATAGTAAAAGGTTTATTTAAGATTTAGGGATTTCTTTTATCAAGTCTCTGATTAAAACATGTTATGGCTTAGGGCATTGCAGCCCCTCTTCTGGTTTGAATTCATTAATGTCACCTAATATCCAAGTGTGTACATGTGTATTTACGATAAATGTAACACGGTACGCATTGTCAAAATAAAAGGGTTCTTGAACATGGTATTCCGGTGCGTGTTTTTTGTCTTACGAGTGCTCGTCATATTTATTGATGTAAAAAAAAAAAGTTTGTTGTTTTGGGCGTTCGGTTTCTGGACTGACAGTTTTTATGAGAGTCTCTCCTTCCCACCATACGTTATCACCCAGCGGCCCCAGTGTGTCTGAACAGCGGTGGTGTTCAGCGGACCGCACTGTTTCTAAAACTCTGTGTTGGTAAAATAAATGTAATTCAGCCCACATTGTCAAAAAGTAAAAGGTTTATTTTAGATTTTAGGTAGAGCACCAGAGCCTATTTTATGGTAAACACTGCAGGATCTAAAAGTTTGTAACATCACAAATTTATTTAATGAAATATTCAGTACGTGTATATTTAAGCAATTAATTGTACCAAAACCACCGGAGGTCGACAATTCTTTAGACTAAAGTCTATTTATTTTAATGAGTATTCTGTTCATGACATTAAAGATCGCGGCTCCGGCGGTTAAAATAGAGAACATACGCGGATGCGTGCGCATATCTGTCGTTTTAAGAGAAACATTTTTATCTCATTTCTGGTTTTTTATTTAATGTCACCTTAAACCCAACTGTGAATATGTGTTTATTACACAATAAATGTAATTCTATACGCTCTCACTAAATGTTTATTTTAGGTGTATCATTATGCCACCCTCACAAGGTAATGATTAAAAAACGTTATTGCATAGAGCAATAAGCACATGCACTCACATATCTATGGTTTTAAAAACAAACTTTTTAAAGTTTAAGACATTTTGACCCCATTTTCTGGTTTTGTATCCACTGTGGATCCTAACCTCTAAGTGTGTATTATACAACAAACCCAATTCTGTCCGCATTTTAGTTTTAGAACGCCTCTGATTTAAACATATTTAAACAACCACATATAAATTAAGATGCAAACATCTACAACTTGGCAATGTTTGAAATGGTACCGAATTTAAAGGCTACACGTCCAAACTATTTCAAACATTGTCAAATTGTAGATGTTTGCATCTTAATTTATATGTGGTTTAACAAACGTAGCCTCTCTTGTTTTGTGTTTTTTCATCGCGTCGTTGTTGTTACATACAACAGACTCTCCACTTTATGTTAAAAGGTTTACTAAATAAAAACCTAATCAACCTTTATTATTTTGCAGACTTTGTTATGTACATCGAGCAATTGGTGGTATTACAAGTTACAGATTCAAACATATTGCTATCCTAGTTTGTTTCGTTGTGAAAGATTTAGCAAGTAAATCTAAAACATACTTTGCTTTGTTTTTTTAAACAGCTAGTACTAACTTTAAGAGTTTGACAAAATGTTACTTAAACTACAGAAATGAAACCATCTGTGTTCATAAAAACAATCACAGATATATGTTGTCACTTACAAAAGAAAACAAGACGAATGACGAAAACATAATATTGTCTGAGCAGATACAACTAAGAACATCTGATGAGTTTACAAAATCTCAGACATAAGTTGACACTAACGAATAAAAACTATGAACAAAGTATGAAAAGACAAAAGTTTGAAGTCTGCCTAAGTTTGAAAAGCAAAAGTTTGTTTCAGAAAATACACCCGAGAACATCTGATGAATTTACAAAAATCTCAGACATGAGTTGACACTAGCGAAGAAAAACTTTGAACAAATGTATGAAAAGACAAAAGTATGTAGACTGCCTAAGTTTGAAAAGCAAAAGTTTGTTTCAGAAAATACACCCGAGAACATCTGATGAATTTACAAAAATCTCAGACATGAGTTGTCACTAGCGACGAAAAACTTTGAACAAATGTATGAAAAGACAAAAGTATGAAGACTGCCTAAGATTGAAAAAGAAAACGTCTGCCTAAGAAAAATACACGGGTAAGAACATCTGATGAATTTACAAAAATCTCAGACATGAGTTGACACTAGCGAAGAAAAACTTTGAACAAATGTATGAAAAGACAAAGGTATGAAGACTGCCTAAGTTTGAAAAGCAAAAGTTTGTTTCAGAAAAATACGCAAAACTAGGAACATCAGTAACAAACCATAGGTAAAATATAATTTCATGTTTGCTTATTATTACGCAATGATAGATGTTAACCTAAGTTGAACCTAACCCCTCAGGCAGACCAAGGGCCTGCTCCACTTCATAAAAATCCTGCCATTGATCATTTGGGACCCCCATCACGTGATAACTACCAATCCACACACACCCCCATATCCTCTGGGGGTATTGTGCTGTAAGTTGTAAAGCTAAAGACACTGATTGATCTTAAACCCTAATCTAACCTAATATCAGGTTAGGATGCTCGAATAGTATATTTTTATTTTTTCATAAATGTTAAGGTTTACCTATTTAATATGTGTACATGATTTTACTGTTATGTAGAGGTACATCCTATCTGGTGTTGTTGATATAGATAGTTTAATGGAAGCACACAATCATGTTTAACAAAACCACACACACAAAAAAAAGACCAGTGTATCTCTGGAAGCCATGGCAAATTTGTTAAATGTTTTGTCTTTAAAGAAATGTTTGTTGTCACGTTAGTGACAACCTGACTTATAACATCGTCAACTTTGATAAATAATATTTGCATTTTATTGTTCCCTAAATGGATAACAGACGGGTTTAAGGCTACATTAATTTAAAAAAAAAAGTGAGATAAAATGTCTTAAACCTTTTAAGTTTCTTTAAATCGCAAATAAGGGATAACACGATTTAATCAGTATCTGTGTAATGAAGCCTAAATCTAAAAAACCCTTAACTTTTTGTCAATGAGTGGACAGACTTAACATCAAGGCTTTAGTAACAACCAGAGACACCATAGACCCCCCCCCCCCCCACACACACACACACACACGCACGCACACACACACTCTGGTTTCCATGTTTTGTGGGGACATTCCATAGACGTAATGCATTTTATACCATACTGTATATTCTATTCCCCTTACCTGTCCCATTCCCTAACCCCAACCATCACAGAAACCCTTCTGCTACTTCACATTTTCAATAAACATCATCTTGTTTGATTTATAAGCCTGTTTCCTCATGGGGACATCAAAATGTCCCCACAAGGTCACAAAAACACTGGTATTCCTATCTTTGTGGGGACAATTGGTCCCCACAACGTGATAATTACCAGGTACACACGCACACACACACGCGCACACACACACACACACACACCTCCCAAAGACACGGGCGCATAAACACGCACCCACTTAAACAGACAGGATAGCACACACAGACACAAGCGCGACTCAGTGCGGCTCATGTGACATTAGATATAAACTTACTCATACACACCTAAATGTTTAATTCTGGATTGTGTATAAGAACCTTTGGATGTTAAAAACAAAAATTAAGATCGAGTAGCATTTGTCATAAAACACACATGGGCGCTTCATTTTAAAAAACCCGACATGTTTAAATCAGAGGCATTCTAAAACTAAAATGCGGACAGAATTGCGTTTGTTGTATAATACACACTTAGAGGTTATATCTCATACACACACAGACGCTCACAGAGCAGCTTCTGTAAGTTTGAGGCTGATCAGAAAAATAGTTAAATAGATAATAGCAGATTTAAGTTTAACCAGTTACAACTAAAATATTTGATTCTTGCGTGACTTTAAAGAAGGCTCTTGACAAACAAACGTTTATATCAAGCTGTATTTGAAATAAAATACAGGCTGCCACTTCACCTAAAATCTAAAATAATACTTTATTTCTGTCAGAGCAGAGAATATAAGATTCGTTGTATAATATACACATATACACACATGGTTTTAAGTATCCATTAAATAAAAACAAAACCCAGCAGATGAGATGAAAATGTCTTTAATTGTTTAAAAGGTTCTTAACGGCATATATGAACGTGTATCCGTCGCATTCTCTATGACAGCCGGTGAGCGATCATTAATGCGCGTGAACATAGAGTGCGGGTTCGTGAAAAAACTCACGGATCTCGTGAACTGGTTAAAATTTTATTTAGTTTAGACTTTAGTCTAAAGATTGTAGTATTGGCGTCACCAAAGGTTATGGCTTAGGGCATTGCTTAAACTATACGCGTATACGGAATATTTAATTAAATAACTTGTGATGTTACAATCAAAAGTTTTAATCGGAGACTTGGGTTGTGAAATCCCTAAATCTAAAATAAACCTATACTTTTTGTCACCGTAAGGGTGAATTACTTTTTATTTTACCATCATTGAGATTTAGAAATCTTTACTTGTTTACAATGGACAACCCGTTGTGATACGCGCTGGGTCTGCGGGTTTGAGACACGCAGGGCGAGAAGGGAGGGGGAGCAGGGAGAGACACTGCTCATTAAACAACTGACAGAAACTGGACAGTCTAAAACAATAAAACTTTTTTGACACCAATAAACATGACAGCACACACTTGACAAAAAACACACACACACACAGGAAAAAAACAACTCGTTGATTGACACATTGTAAAAGAGCACAGTCCGGACAGTCGCTGTCTAAAAGCAATAATTCTCAAAACTAGACAGCATGTACACCGTTTGATTGATAGTCCCGCCCCCTGTGAAACAAGGTCATAAATCAATCAAATTTTGACAGTAACCGCCCTCTAATACTACTAGGGTTAAATCACGCCTGTGCTTCACCCGTGTCATTCTGTGGGTCAGTATTAAATCACGCCTGTGCTTTACCTGTGTCATTCTGTGGGTCAGTGTTAAATCACGCCTGTGCTTCACCCGTGTCATTCTGTGGGTCAGTGTTAAATCATGTCTGTGCTTCACCTGTGTCATTCTGTGGGTCAGTGTTAAATCATGCCTGTGCTTCACCCGTGTCATTCTGTGGGTCAGTGTAAAATCATGTCTGTGCTTCACCTGTGTCATTCTGTGGGTCAGTGTTAAATCACGCCTGTGCTTCACCCGTGTCATTCTGTGGGTCAGTGATAAATCATGTCTGTGCTTCACCCGTGTCATTCTGTGGGTCAGTGTAAAATCATGTCTGTGCTTCACCCGTGTCATTCTGTGGGTCAGTGTTAAATCATGCCTGTGCTTCACCCGTGTCATTCTGTGGGTCAGTGTTAAATCATGTCTGTGCTTCACCTGTGTCATTCTGTGGGTCAGTGTAAAATCATGCCTGTGCTTCACCCATGTCATTCTGTGGGTCAGTGTTAAATCATGCCTGTGCTTCACCTGTGTCATTCTGTGGGTCAGGTTTAAATCACGCCTGTGCTTCACCCGTGTCATTCTGTGGGTCAGTGTTGAATCATGTCTGTGCTTCACCTGTGTCTTTCTGTGGGTCAGTGTTAAATCATGCCTGTGCTTCGCCCATGTCATTCTGTGGATCAGTGTTAAATCACGCCTGTGCTTCACCTGTGTCATTCTGTGGATCAGTGTTTAATCATGTCTGTGCTTCACCTGTGTCATTCTGTGGGTCAGTGTTAAATCATGCCTGTGCTTCACCCATGTCATTCTGTGGGTCAGTGTTAAATCACGCCTGTGCTTCACCTGTGTCATTCTGTGGGACTGCAGGCAGGGGTAACTTCTGTCCCTTATTAAATAATTAATTATTATTTAGCATCATGTGTTTCTATCTATCATACTGTATCTATCTGTTATATCCATTTGCTGTAGTATTTGAACATTATCACTTAAGTATCATATGTTAAAATTTCTGCCTGTCAGGATCCTGCCAAGAGTCTTGTTTTATAATTATATCTAGTTCATAATGGCAGGGTTCTGACAGCCCACGTTCTATGTGGAGGCTCATGGCCTTGCGTATCGGGTCATGTGCCTTCGGTGTCTCGTCTCTAGTCCCTGGCCCCTCGTTCTCCCTGTTAATTATTCATCATTAGTTTATTCCCCTCACCTGTTTCCCCTTGTTATCCTGTTAAGTTTTTTTTTTTTTTATTTAATCCCTTTGTGTCCATAGTCCTGTGCTGGATCATTTTGTACTGTTTGTGTGAATTCCAGTCGTGTTTATCAAGTCCAGTCAAGTTAGTGTGAAGTCTAGTGTAGTCTGTCAATTTGTAAAGGTTTCGTGTCCAATGTTATTTTGCCCCCACGTGGGCTTTGTTTTCCTGTGCCTTTAAATTAATTGTTTTCCGTTTACTCCGACGTCTGCAATTGGGTTCTTCTGTCCTTACCCTGACACTGGCTCAATAATGACATATTTACACACACAATTATTATAAATTAAGATTCATTTCATATTATCTAAATAAGTAAAAGAGAGTGATGAGTTTGTTTATGAATTGACAAAATTGATGTGAAAATGTACTGTATTGTAACATTCATTAACTGATGGAATTGTAACTTGTGTTTAATTTATGCATCCACTGATATTTGAAGCTATATTAATAATGAACATAATAGTATTCAATCCAATCACAAATACCAATCAATTTTATTTAAAAAATTAATTTTCAAAAAGAAGCAGTGAGATGTTTTGTGTGTGTTACTTGCTCTTGACTCGCTCCGCCCGAGGTACACCTTCAGGGGTACAGCTAATCTGTCTTTTATAAATCTGATCGAACTAAAGACTCTTCAGAGATAAAGGATGCAGTACTACTCTATATGTACTCAAGAATAACATGAGATGAAGAGAAACACTATGTGTTAATGTTCTTATGAATAAATCTCAGTTCATTCAAAGCACAGAGCATCATTGGATGTTTATCATTTCAAATGACTTATAATAATAAAACAGTGACTTTACAAAGTAACATTTTTAATAAAATTACTTACCTCTCAAACAGTTAAATAAAATATCGCGCTGCTTTATAGGTCACCTTCTTTATGTGGTCTCCAAAGGTTGTCGGAGCAGAGATCAAGATCCTTGCATTCAATGTGATAAAGAAAACAATGTGAATCATGTGCTATAAACACTCACCTAAAGGATTATTAGGAACACCATACTAATACTGTGTTTGACCCCATTTCGCCTTCAGAACTGCCTTAATTCTACGTGGCATTGATTCAACAAGGTGCTGAATGCATTCTTTAGAAATGTTGGCCCATATTGATAGGATAGCATCTTGCAGTTGATGGAGATTTGTGGGATGCACATCCAGGGCATGAAGCTTCCTTTCCACCCATGCCTGGATTAACACAGTGAAGTGCCCCATGGTGACCAAATTTCAAGTGCACCCCCCCCCCAAAAAAAAATTATATACATCAACATTTTTGTGACTGAAAATTTTAGGAGTGTCAGCAGAACATTTAGGGCACACTTAAATCAGCCTGCAATGCAATTTTTAAATTTTCCCAAATGAAAAATACAAAAAAATAGACTTTATACAGTTGCTACTAGGCATAAGATACATACATATACGATAAGTTATATCTAGATAGCATACTGTAATGACATGAGCGGCAGGACAATCTACATACTTGTATCCTTTAAACATTTCTCATTTTTTATCAGTTTTCCTTAACTGGTCACTGATGTAGACCTTTATTCTCATCTATAATGTTGTTGGTGTTAATGTAGGCTAAAAGTTCACCCCCTCTCTTTATCTTTCATCTCTGCAATGTTTAATTTTAAATCCTCGTGGCTCTGAGTGAGATGTGTTGACTTTACTCGGGCTGCGTAGACCCATCGGTAGAATCAACTGAGGGCATGATGACATAAAAATATTATGCGTCATGCAAATGAACGGTTAAAACCCAATCGGCAATTCCGTAGTTTTGTCACGGGTGCCGCACATGTGCGAGTACTTGTAAAAAAAAAAACATTTTGGCCACAGTCCCTTGGTGCCCCCCTATCGCTGGTCCCCCAGGGCACTCGCCCAATCCTGTCTATGGATAATCCGGCCCTGTTTCCACCACATCCCAAAGATGCTCTATTGGGATGAGATCTGTGATTGTGGGGGCCATTTTAGTACAGTGAACTCATTGTCATGTTCAAGAAACCAATTTGAAATGATTTGAGCTTTGTGACATGGTGCATTATCCTGCTGGAAGTAGCCATCAGAGGATGGGTACATGGTGGTCATAAAAGAATGGACATGGTCAGAAACAATGCTCAGGTAGGCCGTGGCATTTAAACAATGCCCAGTTGGCACTAAGGGGCCTAAAGTGTGCCAAGAAAACATCCCCCACACCAATACACCACCAGTGAATATATTTAAAATCATATATAAAATCTATGATTATTTGTACAGGCTTTTAAATATGTGTATTTTCGTTGAGACACATGTAATATTGGACTTAAATGGGGTAAAATAGGTTTGTATTTATTAATTAATTAATTGTATCTGTTTTGTAATCACGCACTTCTAAGCCGATTATAAAACGTAACTTTTGCCAGAAAGTATTGGTTTATAATGTTCTTTCCCATTTAAAAACTTTTACGTTCTCTGACATTTCCATGGTGACTCGTGAAATCTGTGATCCATTGACAATGCCTTTATGTTGTTACCGTGAGCGTGCGTTAACTCTGGGTTACTTTCAGCGGGTTGATTGAACTAACTCTTAAACTGTGTTTTGCAAACCGACATACCCTGAGTAAGCAAGTTTGGGGTTGATCAACCCAAAGTTCAGGGTTAATCTGATGGTAAGTTAACCCTGCTTTCTGGAATACACCCCAGATCTCACTTACAGTGTAAACCTTACAGATGTTTTCACATTTAGATATTAAATAAAATATTATTTACTGTGTTTATTAAAAACCAACTCTTCAGAACTTCTCAGTAGTCGTCCACGTCATAACCAATCAACTTCAATGTTTGCATATGATGATAATTTTTTTTTAGGTTATTGCTGCAGTCAGACATATCTCATATATTATATGTCATATGTTATATAGGGAGAAGTTTCTAAAACCTTCTGATCATTTAACCTTGTAATCAGATTGTTAGAAGATGTAAAGATCTTGAATTGATTTTAAGTTAGTTTATAGTTTGCGGTAACACTTTATTTTACGACCCACAAAGTACCACGTAATTAAACCGAATTTACAGCGTACCTATTTGTAACAACAGAGTACCTCTACAGTACGTACTTGTAGTTATAAGGGAACAATATTTTAAGTTTGGGGTAGTAAGGGGTGTAGGAGCCAAATCGAGCTTTGTATTAATTTTATATTTCTTTCTTGTCAGTAGTAGTAAGTGAATATTATGTGGCCATTGGACTGTCTACTCCACCTAGAGGACTGTTGGGAGGTTGAAGGTGAAGCCCAAAGGGAAAGGCCTTAAGAACAGGAAGTCACAGCAACTGGGCGTGGCTGAGAGGGCAAACAGTCTTTTGACCGTGTGGTGGTGTGCCATATAAGAGACTGCTTTAGTTTACTTATGTTTTCTTATTTTACTTCAAGTTTTCTGTAACATTATATCAACAACAATAAATGCTCATTGTACAAATTGGATCAACCTCTATCACTCATCTACTTAACTGCATGCGTCAAGACATATCCAACTCAGCCACAAGTATTAGCAATTCAGGGAGCAAAGGAACGACCAGAAAAGGCTAATACAATTTAGTCAAAAGACTGCTCTGGATGGATATACTTGGATCAAAGGAATATTGGATCTGAAAACCAGATATGGAAGTCTAGGAAGTGCATGTGCCATCTTGGATTGTTTAAAGGCCGAAGCCAATCCAAGTGAATCCTAAAGAATCGGTATGTGAAACCAATAACTTTTTAAGCAACTTTGCTCTGTGTATTTATAAGAATTCATTTTGATGAATATTGAGTTATATTTTTGGAAGAAAAGAAACTTTTGAGTTTGTCACATGGAACAAAGAGGCTCAATCAATATGGATGTCATTAACTCTGATGTTGCACCTGTTGAGGAAGAAAAGCATGAAGAAATGTTCGAAAAGTTAGAAAAGAAGAAGAAAGAAGCAAGAAATGCTAGAAGGAATAAGTGTGCTGCATTGACTCGTAAAATGAACAAAACAACTGAGCTTATGTCTGATCCAGTTAATCTGGAGAAAGTAAAGGAGAATGTTCAGAAATACAATGAAATGTTAGAAGAATTAAATGACCTGCACAAAAGTTACCAACAACTATTGTCAAAAGAAGAGTGTGTTGAAGACACAGAACAATGGTATGAGCCGAAGTTGATAAACATCAATGAATTTAAGATTAAGGCTGACGAGTGGATCCACTCCTGTCCTGGTCAACCACTGCCAGAAAGGGGAGATGAAATTAGTCCTAAAGACAGTATATCTTTTGTAAGTTCACATAGGAGTTCATATGCAAGCTCAGCATCAGCTCGTTTGGTGGCACACGCTGAAAAGGCAGCGCTTTTAGCTAAGGCTGCTGCTTTAAAAGAAAGGCATGCTTTGGAAGAAAAAGAAGAGCGCTTAGCTAAGGAAAGAGAGGAAATAAGAAGGCAAAAGGAGACTCTGAACTTCGCAGCTGAGTTGTCTGCTGCAAATGCAAAGCTTGCAGTGTTGGATGGTGCGGAAGAACAAGTTTATTCCACCCCAGTCGATGGCATGAACTCATACTTTCAGGAGAGGAACTTGGAACTCGCCAACATGGAAACTTTGCAAACAGAGGTTCCAGCAACCAATGTGTATGAACATAGGAGTGTGCGCCCAAAGGACAGGGCACAGCATCAACAGCTGCCATTGTATGGACTATCACAATCTCTGCATGAAGAAGGTATAGTTAGAGAGGGTGGTAGGGTAGTTGTAAAATCCCATGATCAATCCGACAGAGTGGAACTCAGTACAGAATATAACCAGCTGGCGGAAGATGTTTTTGTTCAATCACATGCAGACAGAGCAGATTCTGTGTTATCAAAACAGGAACTTATGCAGCGCAGACCTTTAGAGGACAGTGTAGTTTCCAATAGTCTCATTGCTGTCTTAAACAGACAAAATGAAATTACATCTATGCTTCTCAAACAACAGCAATTGTCATTATTGCCACCTAAAGGTGTTATCAAATTTGATGGGGACATTTTACAGTTTAGATCATTTATGACGTCTTTTGAACATAACATTGAGATAAAAACAGACAGTGGACAAGATAGGTTGTTTTACCTTGAGCAATTTACTAGAGGGCAAGCTAGAGACCTAGTAAGAAGTTGCCAGCATATGGATGGAGATCAGGGTTATCTCAGAGCAAAGCGCTTGTTGCTTGAACATTTTGGCAATGAGTACAAAATTTCAACCGCCTATATTGAAAAGGTTCTCAAATGGCCAAATATAAAACCTGAAGATCCTAAAGCCTTAAATGAGTATTTCTTGTACCTCAAAGGATGTTGTAATGCCATGGCGAAGATGAACTACATGGAGGAATTGAACGTAGCCTCTACCTTGAAAGCCATTGTTATGAAATTACCCTACAAGCTGCGGGATAGATGGCGGACTAAGGCTCAAGAGAAACTTGAAGACAACAGCAGGATTACATTTACAGACCTTGTACAGTTCATTGAGAAACAGGCCAAGATATGTTCTAACCCAATATTTGGAGATATACAAGAAACTGTTGCAAGCAGGAATAAAAGGCCCAATGTAAGTAAGACCCTTTTTAGACCCAAGTCTACCTATGCAACTAATGTAACAACACTGAGCACTCCATGTGCTCCAAGCATGAGTAGTGATGTAAAAACTCCATGCCTCTGCTGTAATGGTGCTCATTGTTTAGAGAACTGCTCCCACTTCAAGAAGAAAACACATAGGGATAAGTTAAACCTTTTAAAGGAAAAAGGACTCTGCTTTGGTTGTTTGTGTAAAGGGCACATGAGCAAGGACTGCAAAGACCGTCTAACATGTAACATCTGCAAACAAACACATCCCAATGTGCTTCACATCAACTTTGAGACTAAAGGGCATGCCTCAAAGTCAGCAGAGCAGTCACAGAAATGCATCAGCAAAGTGTCATCAAATGCTTGTGGACATACAGGGGCCGGAAACAGTAAATGTGCACTGTCAATCCTTCCTGTGCAAGTTAAGTCTGTTAAAGGTAACAAAATTAGTCAAACTTATGCTCTTCTTGATCCTGGCAGTTCGGCAACATTCTGCACAGAGAGGCTGGCGCAGAAGTTGTGTCTAGAGGGGAAACAAACGACCGTACTGCTGAGAACAATGGCACAGGAGAAACCCATAAAAAGTGTGTTAGTATCAGGCTTAGAAGTCAGTGAACTTAATGGCAAGACATTCATTCCTTTACCTGATGTCTACACACAGAAATTTATGCCTGTAACAAAAGAGAACATCCCAAAACAAGAAGATTTAAAACAATGGCCTTACCTTAGTGAAGTTCAGTTACCTCACATAGACTGTGACATTGACTTGCTCATAGGAATGAATGCAGCAAATGTTATGGAACCTTGGCAGGTAATAAACTCACAAGAAGATGGACCTTATGCTGTAAGAACGTTGCTAGGTTGGGTAATCAATGGTCCATTGGGAGGTAGCAGCAAAGGTGTGGAAGTGTCCACAGTGACCGCAAACAGGATCTCCTTGGTCAACCTGCAAGAATTGTTGGTGAGTCAATACAACACAGACTTCAGTGAGAAAGCCTATGAAGAAAAAAGTGAAATGTCAGTGAATGACAAGAAATTCCTGAATATTGTCAATGAATCTGTTAAAATGAAAGCGGGTCACTACTGCATTAACCTACCTTTTAAAGCAGATAAAATCACAATGCCCAACAACCGCATTGTTGCAGAACAGCGCCTGTTGAATCTGAAAAAGAAATTCAAAAGAGACCCGAACTATCAAAAGGAGTATACAGAGTTCCTCAGTGATGTAATTTACAAGGGCTATGCTGAAAAGGTTCCCTCTGCACAACTGAACAGGACTGATGGAAGGGTTTGGTATATCCCTCATCATGGGGTATATCACCCAAAAAAGAAGACCATTAGGGTAGTGTTTGATTGTGGTGCAACTTTTCAGGGGACATCCCTTAACTCTGAATTACTCCAAGGCCCAAATTTGACAAACACCCTGATTGGAGTACTGACACGTTTCCGAGAAGAACCAGTTGCGCTGATGGCAGATATACAAGCCATGTTCCACCAAGTCAAGGTGACTGAAAGTGACACAGACTTCCTGCGCTTCTTATGGTGGCCTCAAGGGAATGTGGATGATGCTCCAGTAGAATATCGCATGACTGTTCATTTGTTTGGTGCAGTCTCTTCACCAAGCATAGCCAACTTTGCTCTCAGAAAGACTGCACAGGACAATACAAGCAACTTCCCTCGTGAGGTAATAAACACAATCATGGAGCACTTTTATGTAGACGATTGTTTGAAGTCAGTGCCCACAGAACAAAAAGCAATGGAACTAATATCAAACATAACGGAAGTCTGTCAAAGAGGAGGCTTCTATTTGTCAAAGTGGATAAGCAACAGTAGAGCTGTGCTTGGGGCTGTTCCACAAGAAGACCTAGCTAAAGAGGTAAAGGACTTGGATTTGAGCAAAGATCAATTGCCCATGGAGCGAGCCTTGGGACTTCAATGGTGTGTCCAAAGTGACTCCTTCAAGTTCAACATCACCATCAGTGAGCGTGCACTTACCAGAAGGGGCATTCTATCAATGGTAAGCTCTATATATGATCCATTAGGCTTTCTATCTCCACTTACCTTGCCAGCTAAACTGTTATTGCAAACATTGTGCCGACAAGACCTTGGATGGGACATGACCATTCCCAGCACACTTTCTGACCAGTGGACCAAGTGGATCAGCAGTCTTTCACAACTCACAGACTTTAAAGTTCCACGTTGTTTTAAGCCAAGTGATTTTGGTGAGTCAGTGCATAACCAGATTCACCACTTCTCTGATGCTAGCGAGCTAGGCTATGGAACAGTCAGCTATCTCAGAATGACAAATGCGGAAGGAAAGGTCTGTGTAGCATTCTTGATTGGCAAGGCAAGAGTAGCTCCTTTAAAACGGCAGACCATCCCAAGGCTGGAATTAGCAGCTGCAGCTTTGTCAGTCAAAGTGGATAAAATGTTGAAAGAAGAATTGCTGCCAGTTACAGATAGGTCAGTGTTTTGGACTGACAGCACAGCTGTTTTAAAGTACATCTCAAATGACCACACACGTTTTCATACTTATGTGGCAAATAGGACCTCTAGAATTAGGGAGGCTACACAAGTCTTTCAATGGAGATATATTGACACAAAGAGAAACCCTGCTGATGACTGCTCTAGAGGTGTGAGTGCAGAGAGGTTCATTAGGAACCCAAGATGGATCTCTGGACCAGAGTTCCTTTGGTCATCAGAAGAGGACTGGCCAAATGAATCTGTGAACAATGTTGAACTTTGTGAAGTTGATCCAGAGGTGAGGAAATCTGCAACAGTGAATGCAATCATGCAGACATGTGAGGAAAAGCCCACAGACCAGTTGCTCAATCATTTTTCAGACTGGCTGAAGTTGAGAGTAGCTGTTGCATGGATCCTCAAAATTAAAGAAGCATTAAAATGTCTTGTGCAAAAAAGAAACCACTCAAAGAAAGATTGTAAGAAAACTCAAAGGGTAACCAGAAGTACAAAATGGCATGTCAAAGATGACATAAAGGAAGCAATAACAGTTGATGATTTGATAATGGCAGAAAAGGCTATTCTCTCCTATGTACAGAGACAAAGTTTCCCTGAAGAGATCAACATGTTGCAAGAGGGCGCTTCCAATGTGAAAAAGAACAGTAGCATATACAGATTGGATCCAGTGCTGGACAATGGAATCCTTAGAGTGGGTGGTCGCCTCAGAAGAACAGCAATGCCTGAGGAAAGAAAACACCCTGCCATTTTGGCCAAAAACCACCACGTCTCCACTCTGATCCTACGCCACTTCCATGTTCAAACTGGACACGGAGGAAGGAACCACATGCTATCTCAGGTACGAAAAACATACTGGATAACAAAAGCTAACTCCGCTGCAAGAAAGGTTCTCTCTCACTGTGTGACTTGCAGAAAGCACAGAGGTAAAGCCGGCGAACAAAAGATGGCTGACCTGGCAAGTGAAAGACTAGTTACAGACTTACCACCATTCTCCAACGTTGGCCTTGACTACTTCGGTCCTTTTGAAGTAAAAAGGGGAAGGAGCACAATGAAGAGATATGGTGTCATTTTTACTTGCATGACCAGCCGAGCAGTGCATCTAGAGGTAGCCTGTTCTTTAAGTACAGACTCATGCATCAATGCCATCAGAAGGTTTCTGTGTCGAAGAGGACAGCCACAACACCTAAGATCAGATAATGGTACTAACCTTGTAGGTGCAGAAAGAGAACTACGAGAAGCGCTCAAAACTTTAGATCAGAGAAAGATCCACCAAACTCTGATGAAGGAAGGAATTCAGTGGAGCTTTAACCCCCCTACAGCCTCTCACCATGGTGGGTTCTGGGAACGCCTCATCAGAATGGTAAGGCATGTCTTATATTCAGTCTTAAAACAACAAACCTTAGACGATGAAGCACTACACACTGTTTTCTGTGAAGTTGAGGCCATTCTTAACAGCCGTCCCATTACAAAAGTGTCTAGTGACTCACAAGATCTTGAGGCCCTCACACCGAATCATATTCTGTTGCTCAGAACTAACCCAATTCTGCCCCCTGGAGTCTTTTCAAGGTCGGATATATACCACAGAAGACGCTGGAGACAGGTCCAGTATATAGCTGAGCTGTTCTGGAAGAGGTGGCTTCTGGAATATCTCCCTCTCCTACAAGAACGACAAAAATGGTCAAGAGCAAGAAGAAACTTCATCCCAGGGGACATTGTCTTGATTGCAGACAATACCGCTCCTCGCAGTTCGTGGCTACTGGGAAGAATTGTTGAGGCCAAACCTGATGCCAGAGGTCATGTCCGAGTTGTGAAGCTGAAAACAAAGACCAGTGTATTGGAAAGGCCAGTGTCCAAAATCTGCTTGCTGTTAGAGGGTGACGAAGGTTCTCTAAAGAAGTCTTGAATATTCAAGAACATTGAAGATAAGTTGACTCTTTACATTTTGAGTTTAATTCTGAATTTTACTATAAGATTTAAATAAATGGAATATATTTTTGGAGAAGTTAAGCTGCAAGTATATATGGCTCCTTTATTAATTTAAAAAAAATAATTGTTTTGCCTCTAGAGAAACAATTAGGGGCCGGAATGTAGGAGCCAAATCGAGCTTTGTATTAATTTTATATTTCTTTCTTGTCAGTAGTAGTAAGTGAATATTATGTGGCCATTGGACTGTCTACTCCACCTAGAGGACTGTTGGGAGGTTGAAGGTGAAGCCCAAAGGGAAAGGCCTTAAGAACAGGAAGTCACAGCAACTGGGCGTGGCTGAGAGGGCAAACAGTCTTTTGACCGTGTGGTGGTGTGCCATATAAGAGACTGCTTTAGTTTACTTATGTTTTCTTATTTTACTTCAAGTTTTCTGTAACATTATATCAACAACAATAAATGCTCATTGTACAAATTGGATCAACCTCTATCACTCATCTACTTAACTGCATGCGTCAAGACATATCCAACTCAGCCACAAGTATTAGCAATTCAGGGAGCAAAGGAACGACCAGAAAAGGCTAATACAAGGGGGTAAGAATATATGGAAAATTATTCTCTAAGTATTTCATACCTGAAGGGTACCTATTGTAATATTACGTGGTATGTATGACTTACGTCTATGGGTAATATGGTCTATGTGTAATATATTTTTTTTTCATATTTGCTACTTACCTGATGAAGTGTTTTGTATAGCCTACAGTTGATGTCTACAATCCACGTCGGCAAATAAAATATAACACACAATAAAAATAATAGTAACTTGTACCTCTTTGATCTGTAAATGTATACATGAGTTACGAGGTAACTCTTATATTTGAGGGCTGTAAATTAAAGTGGGGCTTATTCCCCGATTGTTCTGTGTATGTACCAGGTAACTCTCATATTTGCGGGCTGTAAACTAAAGTGGTGCTTTGTTCACCTCTTGTTATAAATGTTATAGGGTAAATACCATAAACATACAGAATATTGTTATTTTTCTTTTAAAACAACTTATTTCAAAACATCTTTAAAACACTATAATTAAGCCAACACTTAATGTTTATTATCACATAACTTTTATTTAAAATAAAAAGTCATGACAATTTTTCATTGTTTTTGCGGCTTGGCTTCCTCTGTTGGTGTTCTTCCACTCGGATGATGAGTTGATGTCGTCTCCAAAACCAGTCACCTTATCCAGCATGCGGATCCTGCTAACATCACTCGCAGCCGTACTCCACAGTGTAGAACGTTTTTTAAACCTCTTAAAGAAATTTCACCTCAGGATTGCGTTCCAGCAAACCTCCTGCAGACGGCCGCGCGTTCAACACCTGCGCAGTAGCCTACGCATGTAGTCGTCTTTTGCTTTAGCGGGAGCTAATATCTGCTGTTGTTTCATTCTGGTTTGCCATTGCATAAATTATTTTTGGCTAAAATACTTGTGTTTACAGTAAATAAATTGCAAAGCACCACTTCAAATATGTCCGCAAATGTAGGAGTTTCCTGGTAAATGGGGAATAAGTTGCTATTTTTATTGTACTTACCTTAAAAAAAGATAACCACATTAAATCAGCTGGACTTTTGTTATTAAAAGCAAGTAATATAGGCTACTAAAATAAAAGTGATGTGCTGTTATATTTATTTGCCGATGTGGCTCGTAGACATTGATTGTATACAACATTCAGTGATCAATATGAAAAATTCACAATAAAAAATAAAATAAAAAAAATAACATAATTTCCCCATAGACTTGACTAAGTCATACATACCACGTAATATTACAATAGGTACCCTGTTGTTATAAAATACTTAGAGTATAAATAATTTATAATTCTTCATATTCTTACCCCCTTATTACCCCAAACTTAAAATATTATTCCCTTATACCTACAAGTACGTACTGTAGAGGTACCCTGTTGTTACAAATAGATACGCTGTAAATTCGGTTTAATTACGCGGTACTTTGCGGGTCGTAAAATTAAGTTTTACCTAGTTTACTGCTTGAACTCATCTGTGATCTGTCCTGCTTAGTGTTACTATAGGAGTTAAGGAGAACAGAGAAACTTTAGTGAAGTTTCTCTCCCAGTGATTTTAACCTAACTTGAGTCTTTGTCTTATTAGGTTTACAGTAAGCTTGGCTTCTAGTGTGTGATGGAAATGCTGATAAAACCTGATCATGATTTTTGCTCTTTTCATTTGATGTGGCTGATAATCACATTACATGTAAGTTTGTCACAATAAATGAACATAATGAATGCGTCACAAACAATCTTTGTAATTCTTGTTTTCTGCACTGTTCTCAGTTAAATAAAAAAATATTTTTATTTCTTTTCTGCACATGGTGATGGGGTTTGAGGAGGTGAGGTTGGGGCTCCTCTTGTTTTTTTTAAACAGCCCTTGCGAGAGCGGGGAGAGGCAGGAGGATTGCCCAACTGTGATTAGATGAATGTCTATAAACACATATAAAGGTACTGTGAGAATTGCTTTAGCAAACATTCAGGGGCTAAAACATCATAAAACATCTCAAATAAAAAACTAAATGAAATATAACAAAGGTAAAGGCTGAAATAAAGACTCACTGAGAAACAGTTTGCTGTAAATAAAACAATCAAAGATTTAATAAATGAAACGAGATTCTCAATTAAATTGTCACTAATAACGTTTAGGGCTTTGGTGAAATCTACCTGAGCGGACGATGGCGTCTGGGCCTGAGGAGGCGTGACCTCAGCCGACAGCTCATTTAGTCTGGCAATCTTTGGCGTCGACTCCATCTCATCCTGAACATCCTGAAGATTAAATACATGTATATTAAAACAAATTGAATGAACATTGAGTTCTGCTAAAGGCTTCGGATTAAACCTGTGAAGAAGAAGCCGGACGCTTGAGAGAGGAGGCACTTGACTGTGAGGAGGTGAAAGTCTACACATACATATAAAGATACTGTAAGAACTGTTTCTGCTAACATTTAACTTTACTGTAAAAGATTTAAAAACACAGCTAAACATAAGACTAAACTGCACAGATGAATTTAGAGAGACTTTGATAAACTGGGCCTGAGGTGGCATTTCTGTTTCTGTAAACTGTTCCTGTAAACATATAAAAATGTAAAGTCTAAAACAGATAAACTATGATAAACTTACTGAGCTTTAATATCGCTTGCTGTTAAACACAGTCTGGCCATCTTTGTTGTCACCTCCATCTCATTACTATGCTGTAAGTTAAGATTAAATACACATATATTGAAACAAATTGAAATTAACACAAGTTCTGCTAAAAGCTTCAGTATAAATTTACCTGTGAAGAAGGAGCCCAACGCTTCCTAGATGACTGCAGGGAAGGAAACGCAAGAGGAGGTGCTTGGCCGTGACTCTTGAGGAGGGGAAAGTTTACACATACAAATAAAGATACTGTGAGAACTGTTTCCGCTAACATTTAAACAATAAAAATATTAAGTTTACTGTAAAAGATTTAGAAACACAGTTAAACGTAATACTGGTTACAGATGAACTTAGAGCAGTGGTTTTCAAACCCTGGGTCGATTTAAAAAAAATGTTACTAAAATAATTTATTCAATTTTATTATAAAAACTATAATAATTACAACACACTTGAATAAAAGCACAGTAAAATATATTTTAAATACACTAAATAAAAAAATACTCCACCACTGTGTCACATGACCCATGTGCGTGCGCAGCTTACTGTATTAAATTCATAGACAGCAGATTAAATTGCGCACGGGGTCACAGCCATTTTTTAAATGATGCAAGGGGAAATAAAAACTCCTAAATAAAAATAAAAATGTGTTTGGTCTGATTTAACAAAATATATATTTTTAATGTATTTGATTGGTTTGTCGAAAGTGAGCGCGGAAATGTTTAGTTGTTTGCTAAGCAAAGCGCCACCGTTACGACACGGTTGAGTTTTGCAGTAAGACTGACACGTTATGGTTCTGCTGTTATCTTTGAACTATTTTCGCTGCTGAAACCACAAAAACAGTCAACATTGCGTCTAAAATGTAAGTGGCTTAATATTAATTACTTGTTTAGTGAACTGTAATGAAATCTGTCACATTTTCAACCGTGATGTGATGCTGCTTAACTGTATCATGTTATTAAAAACTTCACATTTTTACCGCAGTATGTTTAACCCACTTTGTCAGTGTTAACTCACTTTGTGTTTGCTGCACTTATTTGTTTAACTTAGCGTTATTACATTATGCACTTTCGGTTGTCATTGAGACTAAAGGATGCAGAATAATTAGCGTGTTTTGGTGATTGTTATTGGCGTTTTAATCTAACGTTACTTGTCCTTGATAAGCAGACAAGCATTGATGTCGAGCCCTGTGACGTGTTTTTAGACTGCTTCAGTATAGGCTAGGTCCAATCTTTAAGACTCCTCCGTTGTGTTGCGTATGTCAGTTCTTCCTCGTTTTTTGCCCATTTTCATAATTAATGATATTATGAATTGCAGTGAGGTTGATCTCATTTGTGCCCCCTGAAAAAATGAAATGCCCATCCGTGAATTTGTGTCTGGCGTCGGGTCTGCTCATTAGGTAATACATACAGATGCGCGCGTGCACGTTTCACCGGGCTCACTCCACTATGACGGCTTTCGGCCCCGCCCTGCTTCATGCTACTAGGGGGGGGTAGAGTGTGGGTCGCATAATTTGTATTTTTTAAAATTAGGGTCGCTCCTAAAAAAGTTTGAAAACCACTGACTTAGAGAGACTTTGATAAACTTACTGGGCCTGATGTGACGTGACATGAGCCCATAAGGAGATGAATGTCTATAAATACATATAAATATCTTGTTAAGAACAGTAGCTGCGTTTACATGGACATTTGTTATCCGTTTAAATGATCAATCTGAATAAAAATGTCCCATGTAAACACCTCAATCGGACTAAAAAATGCCAATCTGATTAAAAATCTAATCCGCTTGTTAGGGGTGGTTTATACCTTTTGTAATCCGCTCAAAAGGACATGTATACACTTGATCGGATGGATAACTGAAACTGGGACGGTCTGCGCATGTGCTATCTTTTTTCTTTTTTTAATGGCGGTTGGCAAATCCACTGAAAGGTGCATTTCCGCCTGTCAAATGATCAAATCTGATTTAAATCTTTTGTCATATAAACACGCACACCAATCTGATCACATTATTAATTGTTCATGTAAACGCTATGATAGGATTTATTAATCGGAAGGATTTTAATCCGATGGAGGCAAAATGTGTCCATGTAAACGTAGCTAGTGTTGCTGTTACACAGTCTGGCCCTCTTTGTTGTCACCTCCATCTCATCCTTAACTCCATTACTTTGCTGTAATTAAGATTAAATACACGTATATTAAAACAAAATTAAAATGAACACTAAGTTCTGATAAAGGCTTTGGTTTAAATCTACTTGAAAAAGGAGCCGGACGCTTGAGAGAGCGACAATGAGGAGGAGATGCAGGAGGAGGAGCTTTACTGTGAGGAGGTAAAAGTCTACACATACAAATAAAGATAATGTAAGAACTGTTTCTGCAAACATTCATGTTGACTGTAAAAAATAAAAAAACACAGCTAAAGGTAATACTAGACTGGTTACAGATGAAATTAGAGAGAGTTTGATAAACTTACTGAGATGAAGAACTAGTCTCCACCTCCATGTCCTCCACCTCGTCTGCGTTATTTTGCTGTACATAAAACAATCAGAGATTTACAAGATTTACATGAAACTACTCTTTCATTAATATTGGCACTAATAATGTTTACAATGTACCTAAGAGGACGAAGACGTCTGTGGCTGAGGAGATGCAACTGAAGCGGTCAAGCCATCTGGAGGTGAAGGTCTAAAACACATTTAAATATATTGTTAAAACTATTTCTGCAAACACTTAAACTATAAAATATTCACTTTACTGTAAAAGATTTAAAAAGACTGCTAAAAGTAATACTAGACTGGTTACAGATGAATTTAGAGAGACTTTGATAAACTTACTGAGATGAAGAACTAGTCTCCACCTCCGTGTCCTCCACCTCGTCTTCGTTATTTTGCTTCAAATAAACCAATCAGAGATTTACAATATTTACAAGAAACTACTTTTTATTAACAATGACACTAATAATGTTCACAATCTACCTGAGAGGACAAAGACGTCTGTGGCTGAGGAGACGCAACTGGAGCGGTCAAGCCATCTAGAGGTGAAGGTCTAAAAACACATTTAAATATATTGTTAAAACTATTTCTGCAAACATTTAAACAAAAAAATATTCACTTTACTGTAAGAGATTTAAAAACACAGCTAAAAGTAATACTAGACTGGTTACAGATGAATTTAGAGAGACTTTGATAAACTTACTGAGATGAAGAACTAGTCTCCACCTCCATGTCCTTCACCTCGTCTGCGTTATTTTGCTGTAAAACAATCAGGGATTTACACAATTTACATAAAACTACTTTTTCACTAATATTGGCACTAATAATGTTTACAATATACCTGAGAGGACGAAGACGTCTGTGGCTGAGGAGACGCAACTGGAGCGGACAAGCCATCTGGAGGTGAAGGTCTAAAAACACATTTAAATATATTGTTAAGAACTGTTTCTGCAAACATTTAAACAATAAAATATTCACTTTACTGTAAAAGATTTAAAAACACAGCTAAAAGTAATACTAGACTGGTTATAGATGAATTTAGAGAGACTTTGATAAACTTACTGAGATGAAGAACTAGTCTCCACCTCCATGTCCTTCACCTCGTCTGCGTTATTTTGCTGTAAAACAATCAGGGATTTACACAATTTACATAAAACTACTTTTTTCACTAATATTGGCACTAATAATGTTTACAATATACCTGAGAGGACGAAGACGTCTGTGGCTGAGGAGATGCAACTGGAGCGGACAAGCCATCTGGAGGTGAAGGTCTAAAAACACATTTAAATATATTGTAAAGAACTGTTTCTGCAAACATTTAAACAAAAAAATATTCACTTTACTGTAAGAGATTTAAAAACACAGCTAAAAGTAATACTAGACTGGTTACAGATGAATTTAGAGAGACTTTGATAAACTTACTGAGATGAAGAACTAGTCTCCACCTCCATGTCCTTCACCTCGTCTGCGTTATTTTGCTGTAAAACAATCAGGGATTTACACAATTTACATAAAACTACTTTTTCACTAATATTGGCACTAATAATGTTTACAATATACCTGAGAGGACGAAGACGTCTGTGGCTGAGGAGACGCAACTGGAGCGGACAAGCCATCTGGAGGTGAAGGTCTAAAAACACATTTAAATATATTGTTAAGAACTGTTTCTGCAAACATTTAAACAATAAAATATTCACTTTACTGTAAAAGATTTAAAAACACAGCTAAAAGTAATAGTAGACTGGTTACAGAAGAATTTAGAGAGACTTTGATAAACTTACTGAGATGAAGAACTAGTCTCCACCTCCATGTCCTTCACCTCGTCTGCGTTATTTTGCTGTAAAACAATCAGGGATTTACACAATTTACATAAAACTACTTTTCACTTATATTGGCATTTATAATGTTTACAATAAACCTGAGAGGACGAAGACGTCTGTGGCTGAGGAGACGCAACTGGAGCGGTCAAGCCATCTGGAGGTGAAGGTCTAAAAACACATTTAAATATATTGTTAAGAACTGTTTCTGCAAACATTTAAACAATCAAAATATTCACTTTACTGTAAAAGATTTAAAACACAGCTAAAAGTAATACTAGACTGGTTATAGATGAATTTAGAGAGACTTTGATAAACTTACTGAGATGAAGAACTAGTCTCCACCTCCATGTCCTTCACCTCGTCTGCGTTATTTTGCTGTAAAACAATCAGGGATTTACACAATTTACATAAAACTACTTTTTCACTAATATTGGCACTAATAATGTTTACAATATACCTGAGAGGACGAAGACGTCTTTGGCTGAGGAGACGCAACTGGAGCGGTCAAGCCATCTGGAGATGAAAGTCTAAAAACACATTTAAATATATTGTTAAGAACTGTTTCTGCAAACATTTAAACAATAAAATATTCACTTTACTGTAAAAGATTTAAAAACACAGGTAAAAGTAATACTAGACTGGTTATAGATGAATTTAGAGAGACTTTGATAAACTTACTGAGATGAAGAACTAGTCTCCACTTTCATGTCCTCCACCTCGTCTGCGTATTTTTCTGTAAATAACACCATCAGAGATTTACAAGATTTACATGAAACTACTTATTCATTATTATTGGCACTAATAATGTTTACAATGTACCTAAGAGGACGAAGACGTCTGTGGCTGAGGAGATGCAACTGGAGCGGTCTAGCCATCTGGAGGTGAAGGTCTAAAAACACATTTAAATATATTGTTAAAACTATTTCTGCAAACATTTAAACAATACAATATTCGCTTTACTGTAAAAGATTTAAAAACACAGCAAAAATTAATACTAGACTTGTTACAGATGAATTTAGAGATAGTTTGATAAACTTACTGAGATGAAGAACTAGTCTCCACCTCCATGTCTTCCACCTTGTCTGTGTTAATTTGCTGTAAATAAATCAATCAGAGATTTACAAGATTTACATAAAACTACTTTTTCACTAATATTGGCATTTATAATGTTTACAATGTACCTAAGAGGACAAAGACGTCTGTGGCTGAAGAGACGCAACTGGAGTGGTCAAGCCATCTGGAGATGAAGGTCTAAAAACACATTTAAATATATTGTTAAAACTATTTCTGCAAACATTTAAACAAAAAAAATATTCACTTTACTGTAAGAGATTTAAAAACACAGCTAAAAGTAATACTAGACTGGTTACAAATGAATTTAGAGAGACTTTGATAAACTTACTGAGATGAAGAATTAGTCTCCACTTTCATGTCCTCCACCTCGTCTGCGTTATTTTGCTGTAAATAAAACAATCAGAGATTTACAAGATTTACATGAAACTACTTATTCATTAATATTGGCACTAATAATGTTTACAATGTACCTAAGAGGACGAAGACGTCTGTGGCTGAGGAGACGCAACTGGAGCGGTCAAGCCATCTGGAGGTGAAGGTCTAAAAACAAATTTAAATATATTGTTTAGAACTGTTTCTGCAAACATTTAAACAATAAAATATCCACTTTACTGTAAAAGATTTAAAAACACAGCTAAAAGTAATACTAGACTGGTTACAGATGAATTTAGAGAGACTTTGATAAACTTACTGAGATGAAGAACTAGTCTCCACCTCCATGTCCTTCACCTCGTCTGCGTTATTTTGCTGTAAAACAATCAGGGATTTACACAATTTACATAAAACTACTTTTTCACTAATATTGGCACTAATAATGTTTACAATATACCTGAGAGGACGAAGACGTCTGTGGCTGAGGAGACGCAACTGGAGCGGACAAGCCATCTGGAGGTGAAGGTCTAAAAACACATTTAAATATATTGTTAAGAACTGTTTCTGCAAACATTTAAACAATAAAATATTCACTTTACTGTAAAAGATTTAAAAACACAGCTAAAAGTAATAGTAGACTGGTTACAGAAGAATTTAGAGAGACTTTGATAAACTTACTGAGATGAAGAACTAGTCTCCACCTCCATGTCCTTCACCTCGTCTGCGTTATTTTGCTGTAAAACAATCAGGGATTTACACAATTTACATAAAACTACTTTTCACTTATATTGGCATTTATAATGTTTACAATAAACCTGAGAGGACGAAGACGTCTGTGGCTGAGGAGACGCAACTGGAGCGGTCAAGCCATCTGGAGGTGAAGGTCTAAAAACACATTTAAATATATTGTTAAGAACTGTTTCTGCAAACATTTAAACAATCAAAATATTCACTTTACTGTAAAAGATTTAAAACACAGCTAAAAGTAATACTAGACTGGTTATAGATGAATTTAGAGAGACTTTGATAAACTTACTGAGATGAAGAACTAGTCTCCACCTCCATGTCCTTCACCTCGTCTGCGTTATTTTGCTGTAAAACAATCAGGGATTTACACAATTTACATAAAACTACTTTTTCACTAATATTGGCACTAATAATGTTTACAATATACCTGAGAGGACGAAGACGTCTGTGGCTGAGGAGACGCAACTGGAGCGGACAAGCCATCTGGAGGTGAAGGTCTAAAAACACATTTAAATATATTGTTAAGAACTGTTTCTGCAAACATTTAAACAATAAAATATTCACTTTACTGTAAAAGATTTAAAAACACAGGTAAAAGTAATACTAGACTGGTTATAGATGAATTTAGAGAGACTTTGATAAACTTACTGAGATGAAGAACTAGTCTCCACTTTCATGTCCTCCACCTCGTCTGCGTATTTTTCTGTAAATAACACCATCAGAGATTTACAAGATTTACATGAAACTACTTATTCATTATTATTGGCACTAATAATGTTTACAATGTACCTAAGAGGACGAAGACGTCTGTGGCTGAGGAGATGCAACTGGAGCGGTCTAGCCATCTGGAGGTGAAGGTCTAAAAACACATTTAAATATATTGTTAAAACTATTTCTGCAAACATTTAAACAATACAATATTCGCTTTACTGTAAAAGATTTAAAAACACAGCAAAAATTAATACTAGACTTGTTACAGATGAATTTAGAGATAGTTTGATAAACTTACTGAGATGAAGAACTAGTCTCCACCTCCATGTCTTCCACCTTGTCTGTGTTAATTTGCTGTAAATAAATCAATCAGAGATTTACAAGATTTACATAAAACTACTTTTTCACTAATATTGGCATTTATAATGTTTACAATGTACCTAAGAGGACAAAGACGTCTGTGGCTGAAGAGACGCAACTGGAGTGGTCAAGCCATCTGGAGATGAAGGTCTAAAAACACATTTAAATATATTGTTAAAACTATTTCTGCAAACATTTAAACAAAAAAAATATTCACTTTACTGTAAGAGATTTAAAAACACAGCTAAAAGTAATACTAGACTGGTTACAAATGAATTTAGAGAGACTTTGATAAACTTACTGAGATGAAGAATTAGTCTCCACTTTCATGTCCTCCACCTCGTCTGCGTTATTTTGCTGTAAATAAAACAATCAGAGATTTACAAGATTTACATGAAACTACTTATTCATTAATATTGGCACTAATAATGTTTACAATGTACCTAAGAGGACGAAGACGTCTGTGGCTGAGGAGACGCAACTGGAGCGGTCAAGCCATCTGGAGGTGAAGGTCTAAAAACACATTTAAATATATTGTTTAGAACTGTTTCTGCAAACATTTAAACAATAAAATATCCACTTTACTGTAAAAGATTTAAAAACACAGCTAAAATGTATACTAGACTGGTTACAAATGAATTTAGAGAGACTTTGATAAACTTACTGAGATGAAGAACTAGTCTCCACCTCCATGTCCTCCACCTCGTCTGCGTTATTTTGCTGTAAATAAAACAATCAGGGATTTACAACATTTACATAAAACTACTTTTTCACTAATATTGGCATTTATAATGTTTACAATATACCTGAGAGGACGAAGACGTCTGTGGCTGAGGAGACGCAACTGGAGCGGTCAAGCCATCTAGAGGTGAAGGTCTAAAAACACATTTAAATATATTGTTAAAACTATTTCTGCAAACATTTAAACAAAAAAATATTCACTTTACTGTAAGAGATTTAAAAACAGCTAAAAGTAATACTAGACTGGTTACAAATGAATTTAGAGAGACTTTGATAAACTTACCGAGATAAAGAATTAGTCTCCACTTTCATGTCCTCCACCTCGTCTGCGTTATTTTGCTGTAAATAAAACAATCAGAGATTTACAACATTTATACTTTTTCACTAATATTGGCATTTATAATGTTTACAATATACCTGAAAGGACAAAGACGTCTGCGGCTGAGGAGACGCAACTGGAGCGGTCAAGCCATCTGGAGGTGAAGGTCTAAAAACACATTTAAATATATTGTAAAGAACTGTTTCTGCAAACATTTAACCTCTTGAAAAGCACCCCCATTCTGGCCCGAAACCATGAAAATACCTACTTTCACTAAAAGGGCTGTTTTTACTAAACCATTTATAGTATAAGCATAACTGTGGTATCGTTAGATAGAAGACACTTTGAGCTTCGTTTTCCATGTTTCAAAATTATTTTAAGATAAAAATTTAAAAAGTTAGAGAGGCTGAAGTACATTGTAATAAATTTTTTTTGCATAACATCTTTTTTAACAGTAAAAATCTTAATGATAAATATATGTGTGAAACCTAGAAATGCAATGAGGCCAAAGCCACAAGTCTAAAGAAGTTATATTTCACGTTTGAAGTCAATAGACCCAAAAATGAGGTTCTTGCAAGAGTTTTTGTAAGACTAGTGCCTTTTCTAAGTGCCAGTCAGCCACAAAATAAAAGTCTATTGTTTACATGCATACACGTTCGTTCTTTTTATTGTTTATCCTTATATAAGCGTATAAAATGCCGTATCCACACCAGGAAATAAAGCTCTACACAAAGATCGTTGAATTTGTTATCTAATTGGCTACACGTTCTGTCTATCAATATTTTCCATGAAGTCATTGGAGAAACGCGCGAGTCAGATGACGTCACGATATTTGACAGCGCTGTTTGGATATTATGTATTATACTCCCGCCTACTTGTACAATCAAGTTTGAGCGCTGGTTTTGAACGCGAGTGTGATCTCATATACAAGTGTTACGATGTAAATAGTCCTCAGATTGTATGTTATAATCTATTACAAGACGTGCATCTGAAATCTGATGTAAACAATGGAAAATATATCCATATTTCACGGATTATACGCATTTGTGGACAAAAATGGTAATTGGATGTACTTTGTTTGAGAGTTTTTATGGGTTATTCACACATCTGAAACAGACTGGATTCGATTCGCGTTCCTTATACCAGCACAAAGGTAAGGAGTCAGTTTATATTATGCATGTTGTTATCTGGACTTCTGTAATAAAATACTATATTTATGATGCTAGAGCAATTTAATCTCAAAGGGGACACCATACACTGATGCTAAACCCTTAGACCTTTTAAACGATGTACAGTAGTGTTATTATTATTGTTGTTTGTACACCGTAGGCTATATATATATTGTTAGCAGCATTAAAAAAAACTGACGTCTTTCCGTCCGTGAGCTAGTGCGCGTCGTTAAACAATAAAATATTCACTTTACTCTAAAAGATTTAAAAACACAGCTAAAAGTAATACTAGACTGGTTACAGATGAAATTAAAGAGACTTTGATAAACTTTCTGAGATTAAAAACTAGTCCCCACCTCCATGTTCTCCACCTCGTCTGCGTTATTTTGCTGTAAATAAAACAATCAGAGATTTACAATATTTAGATGAAACTACTTTTTCATTCATATTTGCACTAATAATGTTCACAATCTATCTGAGAGGACGAAGATGTCTGTGGCTGAGGAGACGCAACTGGAGCGGTCTAGCTATCTGGAGGTGAAGGTCTAAAAACACATTTAAATATATCGTTAAGACCTGTTTATGCAAACATTTAAACAATAAAATATTCACTTTACTGTAAAAGATTTCTAACACAGCTAAAAGTAATACTAGACTGGTTATAGATGAATTTAGAGAGACTTTGATAAACTTACTGAGATGAAGAACTAGTCTCCACCTCCATGTCCTGCACTGCGTCTGCGTTATTTTGCTGTAAATAAAACGATCAGAGATTTACAAGATTTACATGAAACTACTTTCATGTAGTTTGAGGACAGGACCTCGGCTGGAGTCTGTGGAGCAGGTAGAGGTGAAGGTAAGGGAAGGACCCCTGCTGGAGGGTCAGCAGGAGGAGGGGCAGGAGCAGGAGTAGGAGTAGGTTCAGGAGGAGGTAAGGGAAGGATCCCTGCTGGAGGGTCAGCAGGAGCAGGTATGATCTCATCTGGTTCATCCTCTTCCTCTAAAGAGGTCTGAATCTTCGAGAGCCTCGAGGACCCATGAAGGAAGTTGGCATAAACTTACTGAGATGAAGAACAAGTCTCCACCTCCATGTCCTCCACCTCGTCTGTGTTATTTTCCTGTAAATAAAACAATCAGAGATTAACAACATTTACATGAAACTACTTTTTCATTAATATTGGCACTAATAATGTTCACAATCTACCTGAGAGGACGAAGACGTCTGTGGCTGAAGAAACGCAACTGGAGCGGTCAAGCCATCTAGAGGTGAAGGTCTAAAAACAAATTTAGATATATTGTTAAAACTATTTCTGCAAACATTTAAACAAAAAAATATTCACTTTACTGTAAAAGATTTAAAAACACAGCTAAAATGTATACTAGACTGGTTACAAATGAATTTAGAGAGACTTTGATAAACTTACTGAGATGAAGAACTAGTCTCCACCTCCATGTCCTCCACCTCGTCTGCGTTATTTTGCTGTAAATAAAACAATCAGAGATTTACAACATTTACATAAAACTACTTTTTCACTAATATTGGCATTTATAATGTTATCAATATACCTGAGAGGACGAAGACGTCTGTGGCTGAGGAGACGCAACTGGAGCGGTCAAGCCATCTGGAGGTGAAGGTCTAAAAACACATTTAAATATTTCGTTAAGACCTGTTTATGCAAACATTTAAACAATAAAATATTCACTTTACTGTAAAAGATTTCTAACACAGCTAAAAGTAATACTAGACTGGTTACAGATGAATTTAGAGAGACTTTGATAAACTTACTGAGATGAAGAACTAGTCTCCACCTCCATGTCCTGTACTGCGTCTGCGTTATTTTGCTGTAAATAAAACAATCAGAGATTTACAAGATTTACATGAAGCTACTTTCATGTAGTTTGAGGACAAGACCTCGGCTGGAGTCTGTGGCGCAGGTACAGGTGAAGGTAAGGGAAGGACTCCTGCTGGAGGGTCAGCAGCAGCAGGTATGACCTCATCTGGTTCATCCTCTTCCTCTAAAGAGGTCTGAATCTTCGAGAGCCTCGAGGACCCATGAAGGAAGTTGGCATAAACTTACTGAGATGAAGAACAAGTCTCCACCTCCATGTCCTCCACCTCGTCTGCGTTATTTTGCTGTAAATAAAACAATCAGAGATTTAAAACATTTACATAAAACTACTTTTTCACTAATATTGGCATTTATAATGTTTACAATATACCTGAGAGGACGAAGACGTCTGTGGCTGAGGAGACGCAACTGGAGCGGACAAGCCATCTGGAGATGAAAGTCTAAAAACACATTTAAATATATTGTTAAAACTATTTCTGCAAACATTTAAACAATAAAATATTCACTTTACTGTAAAAGATTTAAAAACACAGCTAAATTGAATACTAGACTGGTTACAGTGAATTTAGAGAGACTTTGATAAACTTTCTGAGATGAAGAACTAGTCTCCACCTCCAGGTCCTCCACCTCGTCTCTGTTATTTGACTGTAAATAAAACAATCAGAGATTTACAACATTTACATGAAACTACTTTTAATTAACATTGACACTAATAATGTTCACAATCTACCTGAGAGGACGAAGACATCTGTGGCGGAGGAGACGCAACTGGAGCGGTCAAGCCATCTGGAGGTGAAGGTCTAAAAACACATTTAAATATATTGTTAAGAACTGTTTCTGCAAACATTTAAACAATAAAATATTCACTTTACTGTAAAAGATTTAAAAACACAGCTAAAAGTAATACTAGACTGGTTACAGATGAATTTAGAGAGACTTTGATAAACTTACTGAGATGAAGAACTAGTCTTCACCTCCATGTCCTCTACTGCATCTGCGTTATTTTGCTGTAAATAAAACGATCAGAGATTTACAAGATTTACATGAAACTACTTTCATGTAGTTTGAGGACAGGACCTCGGCTGGAGTCTGTGGAGTAGGTACAGGTGAAGGTAAGGGAAGGACCCCTGCTGGAGGGTCAGCAGGAGGAGGGGCAGGGGTAGGAGCAGGAGTAGGAGCAGGTTCAGGAGGAGGTAAGGGAAGGATCCTTGCTGGAGGGTCAGCAGGAGCAGGTATGATCTCATCTGGTTCATCCTCTTCCTCTAAAGAGGTCTGAATCTTCGAGAGCCTTGAGGACCCATGAAGGAAGTTGGCATTTCATGCCAACAAATATCATGGGAAACCTAGGAATGCAAATGAAAAACTTTGAGTACCGTTTCTGCAATGATTTTAGAGCTTAAGCAATTGCTGTTTAATTTTGCATATATGCAAAACTAACATATTGTAACTAAACCTATAACAAATGAAAGAATACATTTGCTTAAACTGAATAGATTAATAAGATTCTCTTTAAGCACGGCATCAATCTGAATTGTATGACTTCTAATGTACTGGTTTACTTTTGTTATCATCGTTTGCCAAATGAAAAACATTCTTGACAGATGTGGCAGGAAAAAGATCTTCATACCTCTTTATGAACTTGTTGAGATCTATCAATTTACGGGCCCACGGATCTTCTTTGGGGAGTCGGAGCATCTCCCGGTCCTATGTCTGGGCAAAGCAGACCAAAGTTTGCCCTACCTTAAATCTGCATGGGAGAAAAATTATCATTGTAAACTATCTCAGCTCCCTAACAATTAATTAGGCATCTGATCAGCATCACTTAATCGCTTGGATGTCAAAACACAAAAATGTTACTGCAACAAAACAACTGAAGATCTGTCCTTGTCGGAATTCTGCAGACACGTATCCGCATCCGGAGAAACAGACCAAATCAAAGATTAAAGTCTCTGCCCTCGCCTTGAGATCTTTAGTCTCCGTGTCCTTGATATCCTCCTAGAAATCACATCATCATCAGTTAGGTTATGTGTAAGTTACTGTTAAACACTCTGGCTGGTTATTGAAATGTGATGTTTTACTTTTGTGATTACATAATTCCTCTAGACTCTCTATAAAAACTCTCTGAAGATGACACAAGCAGACAGAATCTCACCTGATGTGTGCAGGCTGCCTCTGTGGATGGTGGTGTGGTCTCCTCATGAGATGCACTGAGGTCCACCGTGTACCATAGGTCTTTCCACTCTTGAAAACCTTCTGAGAATAAAGCTAAGAGGTTAAATGAAACAACTTGATGACAACAAAATGATTTTCACAAATATACTAAATTAAGTGCGTCCACACCTTTCACAGGAGCTGGTGGCTTCATGTCAGCTCTGGGGACCACCTGACCGATCCAAGGCAGAGATGGTGCTTGATGGATCCTGAGCAGCTCTATCCCACTACAGTCGTCCACAACAGAGAAACGCCTGATCCGACAAATATATCAAACAATAAGTCAGTAAATTAGAGCTAAAAACTAAAATCTTGCAAATGGACAGATATCTATTACAAAGAGTTTTTATGCTGTGTAAGTCTAATGTTACCCTTGGGTGAGAGAGCTGGTCTCAGAGCCTGTACCAGACTCTGAAGAAAGCTCATGATGGGATGAAGACTCTGACACCCCCTCCTCAAAGTCTTCATCCTCTACCATGGCCTTCTCCTGGGGACCTGTAAGTGAAAAGAACAGATAAGAATTAAGGATCCCAGGATCATCCTTTAATCCAGCATATCATCCAGGGTTGTTAATGTGAGATTCAGTGTCAGTGTGGTAAAGGACAGCAAAACTTCAAAGCTTCAAATAATTATTCTTTTCAGAAAATGTTCATTAACTGCAAAAAATTATGATCAGTATTCATAAGGCAATAGTATTAATCATTAAAAAGTCCTTTGGCTAAAGGTGTCTCTATCTCACATATTTCACTGTGTTTTTTGTTTGAACATCAGTCACAGATATTGTTGGACTGATTACAGGTAAAAATGTATGAACTTAGAGGCTTCTTCTGCTGTCGACACCATAGGAGTTGTAGGAGGTGCCATGAACACATCAGACCTCACCGAAACCTCAGCATCCTCGGTGTCTCCCTCATGATGCGGACTGCTTGGTTCACTGAGCGCCTCCTCCTGTGACACAGGGACGGAGAGCTCGGTGAACTTATGAGCAGAAAAGGCTCTTCTGATTATAACAACGGGCCGATTCTCCTTGACAAACAAGAGAGTTGACCCGTTATCCAACTCTGAAAAAACTTTGTCCGGTGAAGGAAAGCTCCGTTATCCTCGCACAATAAAGACGACGGGATTTATGACTCTTGTGAAATTGTCTTTTGTGCCTACTAAGCTACCGTAGTTGTGGGTATGCGAACCACTAAAGGGAAGAGCATTGTTATTATTGTTTGAGTAAAGCGCATGGCTTACGTTACTCTGTTCTGTAGTAAAATAAACCCCCTTTAATGGGGATTACTTCTTGTGTCTTGCCTCATAACATGACAAGGTGTCAGAATTATGGACTTCAAGCTGACATAAAGAGCAAGATGGCAAACTTTGTACCTCCCAAGCCATTCGATTTCTCACAGCCAGCGGAGTGGCTCACATGGCGGCAGAGATTCTCCCAGTTTCGAGCGTTTTCGAAACTGGACAAAGAAAGCAGCAAAGTGCAGGTGAACTCACTTTTGTACTCGATGGGGAGAGAAGCCGAACCTATTTACAGCTCGTTTGTGTTTCCTGCGGCAACTAAGGCCATGCCACATCCAGAGTATGAGTTTAATCTAGTGATACAGAAGTTTGACAAACACTTTGTCCCGAAAAGAAATGTCATCCACGATTGCGCCTGTTTTCATAAATGGAGCCAAAGGGCCTGTGAGACAGTTGAAGCTTTTGTGTGGCCTGTACAAGCTTGTGCAGCACTGCGAGTTCGGTGGGGGGAAGAATGAGCAGATCCGGGACCAGATCATCATCAGAATAATGAGAAAGTGGAGAAAGCGCTAAAGTGTATGCTGAGCCTCGATATCATTGAGGAAGTTACAGAGCCGACAGACTGGTGTGCCCCAATGGTGCACGCTCCAAAACACAACAAGGACGAGGTAAGAGTGTGTGTGGATTTGAAATGCTTAAACAAGGGAGTGAAACTCAAACGTTACATATTGCCCACACTGGATGATATAACACCTAAGCTTACAGGAGCCAAGGTTTTCTCCACTCTGGATGCCTCTAGCGGGTTCTGGCAAATTCCACTGGACCCCAGCTGCAAAAAATTGACAACCTTCATCACTCCAATGGGCCGGTTTTGCTTCAAACATCTGCCATTTGGCATTACATTGGCGCCTGAGATTTTCCAGCGGCTGATGACCGACCTGCTTAAAGGCCTAGAAGGGACTATCATGGTTTACGGATCTTCAAAAGGGGAGCATGACTGCCATCTCGACATGGTGTTGCAGACGGTAAAAAGCGTCAGGTCTCAAGCTCAACAGGGCCAAGTGTCACTTTGGAAAGACGGAACTGCAATTCTTTGGACACATCATTAGCGCAGAGGAGGTGAGAGCAAGGTGGAGGCTATCGCTCAAAAGCAATGCTCATGCCTGCACCAGCCCTTTGTTATTACGACGCCAACAAACCAACAGTGGTCAGTGCCGATGCCAGCAGCTATGGCCTTGGTGTTGCACTGTTGCAAGATCATGATGGAGAGTTGTGGCCAGTTGCCTTTTGCTCACTGATGCGGAGAAGAGGTATTCACAGATTATGGTTGAACAGCCACTGCTGTCACGAGACTCGCGCTAGGCAGGCGTGGTTTCAGCAACCAGCCACCTCAGCTTCACCCATGTCCCACCTCTTCGGTGACGACAGGCAACACCTACTTTAAGCTTCAAAAACAATTTTCACAAACCAATGGGTGAAGTCACGGACACTACGTCCATATTTTTTTATGGTCTATGGTGTAAATGTAACATATTTTAAGGCAAATGTCTGCATATGAATAGATTCTCTGGCATTTCATTCATAACAAACTGTGTTAGACATTAACATTTGTTTTTATCATAGACAAATCCATTTAACAACTTAATTAAATTCGAAACATATTAAACTTAAGGCAGCAAACATAGAGACAAATATTTAAAGATTTAAATGGGGATCATTGTACAGTTTAGTCTGAGCTTTTAAGAAGAATAATTAAAATGTATGTAAAATTGTCACCAGCTATGCATTTAAATAGCTGTAAAAGGGTTGTAGATGACATACATGTAATAATATGTACTTTACCACCTCATTTAATGCTTGTTTATTATGACCTTAAAACATTAAATACTTTACACAAATTAACATTTTTAAAGATTTTTTCTTTTGTGATAATACAGAGCGCACACACAAAAAAAGATAAAAAACAACACAAAATCGCATGAACAGAATCAATGAGTAACGTTAAATACATTTGTATTTACATTTTAAAAAAAAATACACTTATATTAAATTACAACCTAGAACCCACAATTAATACATAAGTAAGTTAAAATAATTACATTAAAACCACAAAAGAACAGAATATACTAATAAAATAATATAAATGATATTAACCAAAACAATGAAAATCATCATAATCAATAAATCAATAAATTAAGAGGGAGTTTTCTAAAACAGTTAATTTGGTGTAACCTGTAAGCTACATGTTTTCTGTATTTTCTATTTCACAAAAACAAATAACACATTCTTTTTTTATATCCGTCGGAGCCAATGGTGTAAGTTATTAGTGGGCAGTGCTTCGACATGTGGTGCTTTTGCAATTTCGTCGCCCCCCTCCTCCCTGTCCTCTCCTCTATCACTGTTTAAATAAAAGGTAAAATGGACAAAAAATATAAAAATATAAAAAAAGATTATCCTTAATATTTTTTGTAAACTTTATTTCAGATCACTATTCCTCATAGTTAACATGAACCTTAAGAAATTGAGTAAATTTGGTGCAATATTGTCTCCTGAACAGACATAGCAGTCTCACATAGCTGCCTGCAGAATAGTGATGCCATAGCTTGTAAACCAATCAGAAATGCTGGAGTGGGAGCAAAAAGTATTTGCATAAAAGCGGACCTAGTTCAGCGCACACTTATGCTTTGCAGGCAACTACATCACCATTATACAGTATGTGGCAAATAACTGGCGAACCCCCAAAATTATCGCAATTCCGCCAAATGCATAGAGCGTCTCCACTCCCGTACCAACCTCATATTATCGGGATCAGTTGCCACTCCCTGAGCAGACACCATGTGTCCCAGGTTAGGGGTGTAACGGTACGAAAAAATCATGGTTCGGTGCGTACCTCGGTTTTGAAGCCACGGTTCCTGAATACATTTATAAACTATTAGCCTAAATTTTTGCCACCAAATTTTTTTTCTGTTTTGTATATTTGGGATTTTTTTAAGTCACAGTATTGAATTGGTTATGTACCATCTCTGTATAAAAATAATATTACTGCTCTATGTGTAACTGCATAGCAAGCAACATGATGATATACTTATCTTTTATCTTTTGCACGTTTCTCCTAATCTTTGCTTGTGTCCCCAATGTAAGCTGTGACTTAAACTAACAAACTCCTCCGCAGCTGAGTAACAGCTGAGTACTTAACCTGTTTCGGAAAACAAATTACACTTGGACAACTTACGTTGAACCTTGTCGTTCAAGTCGAGAAAACACCTCTTCCAACCATTTCAGAAGCTGACTAATAGAAGAGGAAAACACAATCACGTCGTCAAGATAAAGCAACACTGAATGGTACCGCTGGCCACCAAACATGCGCTCCATCCAGCGTTGAAATGTGCCTGACGCATTACAGAGGCCAAAGGGCATACGGTAAAATTCAAAGAGGCCAAAAGGTGTACAAAAGGCTGTTTTGAACATATCTTTCTCCGCCACTGGCACCTGATTATAGCCACTGGCCAAATCAAGATTGGAAAACCACCTTGCACCTGAAAATGCGTCCAGTGGCTACTCAAAGGAAGTGGATAGGCATCCATGTGAGTTTTTGCATTTAATTTCTCATAGTCAACACACAATGTAAACTTCCATCTTTCATAGTCACAACTACAATAGGGAAAGAGTAAGAGCTACAATTGACTATCCAACAGCCGTTTAATGTGTTTTTTAATTAAATCATACTGTGATGGAGGTTGGCGACGGTAGGGCTGGCAAACAGGAATATCATCCAAAGGAATCTCATGAACAATCAGCTCGGTACACCCTATATCTCCCTCTTCTTTAGAAAACAAATGAGAGTACTTAAGTAGCAGAGACTTTGATTGCATGGCTTGATCTTCTGTTAACTTCTTACACCCTGAAGCTATTTTGGGGATTTTCGCCTGGATTTGGCCTTCCCAATTTCAAAAGCATCCCATACCCACATGCAGAGGTTTACATACAAAAGTTTGGTATCATTTTAATGGTAACCCTTGGAAATTACATAAAACACTGTTAAAAGTGCTCAACATGGTTGTATGTGATATCAGTCCTCTAATAAACACAAAAATAAATAGGCGCTTTTTTATGTTTTTTTCTAAAGTTTTTATTTGAAAGTATATAACTCTGGCCCTGGGTATCTCAGGTCCCTGCAGACAGTTTTGTTTGATTCCAGCCATTGTCAGCTTACAGAGAAAAAAGGAATTTTTTCTCTATCACAATCTATACAAAAGTTATTTTACTCCAACTGATGGGAGGAATAATACCCTTTTTGTATACAATTTCTGCCTAAGAACATTTGAAGTGTCCCCATAACCACATACAGTGGAATAAATGCAATTTCTTTATATCATTTTGCAGAAAACCCTTTGAAGTTACATAAAAAGCTGCTGTTTGTGACAAATATTGTTATTTATGTAGTTTTTCATATGATGAAACACCAAATTTTATTTTTTATGTTGTAAATACTGTCTTTGATAGTGTATAACTCTGGTTCTGGGTGCTCTAGCAGACTGCAGACAGTTCTGGTTGTTACCAGCAGCAGACAGTAAACACCCAAAAAAAGAATGAACTCTTTATCATGTCGCATTCAAAAGTTATTCTCATTTTACTAAAGGGTGTGAAAATACATTTTTCATATAAATATAAATTTTTTGTTTTGCACATATAATAAATAGCAAGGGATTATATATGCACACAACCAAAGAAAATGCTGTGAATGGACTCATTGTTTAGAGTAGGACCTAAAATAAAAGATGGTGTATCATTTGTGGCTATATGTGCTATCTGAGGCAGTCCACACTCAAGTTTCACATATGTTTACAAAAGACCATTTTTTACCTTATTATTCATTCGATGATTGTTGGATATGTGTTGATATTAGAACAAAAATAACACTGTAGCCTTATTCCTGAGAGTGAGAGCTTTCATTTGATATAAGACTTGCCCATGTTTGTCATTTTTGAAAAATATGAAATATGTGAATATTATATGATATCAAAAAATATTGGGGGGGTGATAGTGTAAATTAAGTGTAAATAACTTTCTTACAGTAAAAGATATGTCAAAGTGATGCATATCTGCAGAAAGTAGAGACTAAGCTTTCAAACAGTATCTCATATGTGTTACTGGGGTCCATGACGGAGCATCAAAGATTAAAAGAATATTTTATATTAAGTCAAAATACAAAATTCTGGACCCGGGACAGGGTCCTCAGGGTTGAAGAGGTTAACCCTTCAAATGAAGGGAACTCCAAACATTCTACAGTGTTATCATCTATTGAAACCTGTTGAGTGGCTTTTCTTTTTAAAACCACATTTACACAACTTATAAAGTCCTAATGTTGGCAATATTTTACTATCTGTATCTTATTGTTTATAAAATATTCTTAGCTGGTCTTGTTTTCTTATCTGGGCTTTGTTTGCCAAAATATCTGTTTGCTGCATAAGAGTCAGGTGATATTTTTCTGGAATGTGGGATGGGGGTATAGGTTATTGTAAATTGAGGACAATAAGCTTGCCAGACAGTTTTGTGTGAATTCTGTGGAATGGGTGAATCATTTGAAATGTATAAATGTGATTGGAATTGATGTGCACCAAGATTAATAAACATGGAAATAATCAGTGTGCCACTAGCCAGGACTGTCTTATCTACAATGCGCATGATTTAATTTATATCATCTAAATTAGAAAAAAGTGACTTTGAGATGGAACTCTGATATATCTGATGTAGAGGAATGTGGTCCTCTCAACTATAAAAGAGAAATTAAAAACTTTGTCTGCCCGTATGTTGATTTTGTGGACATGACGCCAACAAAACCAAGCCATTCATGAACACAGACCTTGCCCCATGACAGGTATTACTGTCTGAAAAAGAATTTTATCAGTCTCAAGACTCTCCTTTCATATATCACTGGAGAACCTCTGAAGGTTTGCATCAGAGGACATGATCACGGCTCTGACAGATAATACCAATGAGTACAGTTTCCAAAAGAGAGGAGTTTTCATAAACAACAAAATGAGATTACTATCATTGATCATGTCTGTAAACACAGCTAAACACAGTAAATACCAGTTTTCTTTCAGTTTCTCTGGTTTTGTAAATACAATCTGAGCATATTTTTATAATAAATGATTTTTCATAAAAATATGGTTTGTCTGATTATGGCGTGTTGTGTGATTATGTATATGGATATATAGGATCCTATTATTGGGGTACATAAGCAGTACACCCTGCAGAATAACTCTTAGATGTTATTAACATTTGTTAAGACAGTGAGTGAAATCACAGCAATTCTGCTACACCATGTAACATTACAACATTTCCATAAAAACTTACCCAAATGTCAAAAATGTAAAAACCCATTGATTTTTGTATAAGAGGACTCCTACAACAACATATAAAAGGTTAAATATTTTTTCAAAGTTTTTTTCTCTTTTTGGGTCTTACAGGGTTAAAGAGAAAAAATAATAAAATACCAAATCTCCTAGCCAACAATTAAACCAAAATAACACAAAGCTAATAATTCCAAAAGAAACAAACATGAGCTGGCTAGGAAATTAATTCATAACATTGGGCAGTCAGTTTTACACTTGTACAGAATAACAAAAAAAAATCTATAGAGAACAGCGACTAGTCACTATCATCCAACAACCTTAACAGGATGAAACCAATCAAACACACGGTGGTCCCGAACATCAAACACCCCCATTCTTATTAGCCCAGAGACACCCATCCATGTGTCAGAATACACTTTAAAAATAAAATCTCACAACAAAGATTTAAACTGAAACTATTCACAATTATTTAAACGTAACCGGCACAGGCCCGTGGGTGGGCCCTAGGGGCGAATCTATGGTGGTTTTCTTCATCAAGTTATCATCAATCAAGTTATTAAAACAGTCAAAGTTATTGGGGGTTAAGGTATTAACTACTCATTTTAAATTAAAGTAATAAACCAATGAAGTGAACTGATCACAGTATGGTACTGAGCATTTGTTTTGTGTAGGCTAAGTTTACATTTTGCATTATTCCTTCTGTTCTTCACGTTTACAAAGATATGAAATCAGCTGAAGTAGTACCTTAGCAGTAATGTTTGACGAGGTATGTCATATCTGTGAACTGAATTAAAAAAGGGAAAAAAAGATTTAGGCTACAGAAATTGTTCAATTAATTGAATTAGAAACACTAAAAAATTACTTTCTTAGTATTTTTCTCTTGTTTTCAGTACAAATATGAAAACATTCTTAAGGTTCTACTTAACCCATTGGGAGATTTTTTACTTGTTTTAAGCACAAATTTACTTCAGTTTAATATTTTTGTCCTAAAGCTAGATTTTTTTCTTAAACTAAACTATATATATATATATATATATATATATATATATATATATATATATATATATATATATATATATATATATATATATATATATATATATATATATATGTTCATGTATATTACATTATAGTTTTTATTACACATTGTATGTCTATTACTTTTGACTCAAACTAAAATCCTCTTTTGCTTTGTATGTGTGTGTGTGTGTGTGTGTGTGTGTGTGTGCCTTCAGCTGACACAGATGAAGACTGGAATCTGGAGTCCGATCATGAGCCACCACATTCAAAATAAACAAGTATTTTGTTATAATGTGACATGTTTCACAATTTTTGGTAAAATTGGGCCAAAATGCATTTGCTATTTAAACAATGTGACCGTAAACTGATAATTGCGCCGGGTTCAAACTAGCAAAAGACACTTGCTTTGTGTATAATAGGGCCCTACATCTATTTAAAACTATTTAACCAAAGGTAAAAATATCAGGAGGCAGATGGTACAGCACTGTAAGGCTATATGTCCTGCTGTGAGCCAGTATGTCATTGCAAGAATCAACATGCTTTTAAATATCTCTCTACTACAGTGGTTTTCAATCTTGTCCTAGGGGACCCACTGCCCTGCACATTTTGCATGTCTCCCTTATCTAACACACCTGATTCAGATCATCAGCTCATTAAGGGAGAGATCCATGAACAGAACTGGGTGTGTCAGTTAAGGGAGACATACAAAATATGCAGAGCTGTGGGTCCCCTAGGACAAGATTGAAAACCACTGCTCTACTATATATTTTGGCACTGGAACCTATAAAGATTTATCACTGATTATAATATTATAATAATGTCATGAACATCTAAGATACAGTATCAGAAAATAATTTGCTCAAAATATGGGTGAATATTTTTTTTTAAAGTGTTTGGTATCAGCAAGGTGCTGATATTTGGTTCAGTATTTATTTATCCTTGTATAAGTATGTTTTTTTATTTTTGTGTTAAATAAATTACTGTCATATAGATTGGGTTTTGTTGTTTTTTAAATTTGTTGTCAGAAACAATCAGCACCTAAGGCTACAGTTCTTCAAGTGCTTTCTAACCAACATTAAATTAATGGTGAGAAAGATGCACCCCGTTAAAAAACAGCAGGGTCAAAAGTAAGACATCTGATAACCCGGAGCTCAAATTAGTGTCCGTTCCACTAACACTAACCCTCTGAGTTACATGGTCAATTGTGTTTTGGACGGTTGATGTTTCTTACTGGTACTGTGTGCATTTGATTTTCCAGAGAATCAAAACTTACATTTCAAATTAATACAATTTGGAAGTCATTCTCAAGGGACACGCAATTGGCAAAACCTATAGCTTGAAAGCTCTGTGCTGTTTGAATAAAAGCATTTGCCAAATACACACATATAAATGTACCATACTAAACAATACATTCTAAAAATGACTGGGTTGTGTTGACCCATGTTAGGTAAACATTGGAAAAAACACACCACTGGGTTAAAATTGACCCAATGCTGGATTGTTTTAACCCAACTGCTGGGTTATTATAATCCAGCATGTGTTTTGTCCATTATTTACCCAACATCGGTCAAAAACAACCCAGCCATTTTAAAAGAGTAGTTAGTGTGACTAGCAGATTCTTTTTTTTTTTCTTTTAATAAATATCAAATACCTTTCAGATCAGACCAGTAATCAGATAAAAACATTTCATTCTTATAAAACATTTGGGTCGCTTTAGTAAATAGAGTGCAGAGAAATCAACATCTAAGTCGGAAAATGGTATAGTTGGCTCCTTTCAACTTTTGTTGGGATAAGAAAAAAGGATAAGACAAAAATTACAGTTAACATTTATCAATGCTGGGTTTTAACCCCAAATGATGGGTTGTTTCAGATTGGGGTCTCCAATCTTTTTTTGAGCAAGGGCTACCACAATAGATAAAACAATCTGGGCTACTTATTTGATATACGTAGTTTGCTCAAAACAAGTAAAACTTTATTTTACTTGTTGATATGATTTATTATTGTCTAAAATGATAATTTACCCAAAAATGAACATTCTGTCATAATTTTCTCAGTCTCATGCTGTTAAAAAAAACTTGTATAAATTTCTTTTTTCTGATGAACCTAAAGGAAGATATTTTGAGGAATGTTTGTAATCAAAGTTCGTGAGCCCAATTCACTTGCATAGTATTGTTTTTCCTATTATGGAAGTCAATGGGGCTCACAAATGATTTGGTATACAAAGAAATGTATATAGATTTGCATAAATGATGACAGAATTTAAATTTTTGGGTGAACTATCCCTTTAAAATGTGAACATACATAAACGATGCCAAGCTAATATAAAATATGTAATAAATAAATATTAAATTGAGGCTTTTAGTAGAATGTGCTGGCGGGCAACCCATGGGCACCATGTTGTAGACCCCTGCTCTAGATGATTTTCATATCTGTCATAACATTTACTACTCTTTGAATTGTATCTCAGATGTGTCTTTCTGTGGCAGAAATTCCCTTAACCCTTGAACTGTCACATGTGATAGTATGGCTGAATCTGTTATGTAACTCATCGTCTATCGCAGACATCCCAGTGAGACATCAATGACAACATTTCCTACTGTAGACGGGAAAGTTTTTATGTGGTTTGTTTTTATATGTGGTCCTGTCTTGTGTTTCCCCCATCCAAGTCTCTTATTTTGAAGTAATGTCTTTATCTGCCATGTTTGTAGTTCTGTGTAGTTCCTTTGTGCATTGGTCCTCGTGTTGATTGTTTCCCAGGTGTGTCCTGTTACCTCATTTACCCTTGAGTATATATAGCCCTTTTTTTCTATTGGCTAGCAATTTCCTTGTACTGAATTTAAATATGACAGACATACGGATATCTCTAAATAAAGAGTAGAAATTGTCCTTGGGGTTTTCAAAAACTAATAAATCTAATGTTATAATTTCTCTTTAAAATTTTCTAGGGACTCCAGAAGCCCCTGGAGGTTTGTGGACTGCAGTTTGAAAACCCCTGCTCTTAACAGTAGTGCTGTAGCTAATTGTGCATAGTGTGCACTTACCTTGTAACTTATTATAAGTACCTACTAATTAATTATTAAATCAGTATGTTCTATATAGCATGCATGCTGTAGCATCACTCAAGAAAGAGGCATTTTCTGAATAAAGGGGTATTTGCATGTCATGCACTGATGCACATGCCGGCCTTTTCAGAGAACTTAGAACATGAATGATATATTTTTTCTATGTTTTTTTTTTTTACAATTTCCTGTTTTCTGTAACTTCTATTAGTGCCTTATATGTATTAAACTGTTTATATTATGTCTTTATTGTTTGTTATAAAATGAATTTTTTTGCGGGCATGCGTGCCTCAGTGCCTCAAGGGCAGTTCTCCCTGTGCCAGTGTGGGTTTCCTCTGGGTACTCCAGTTTCCTCCCACAGGCCAAAAAACTATGCAAATAAAGGTGAATTGGAGATGCATGTTTATGGATTAATTTGGATGAAGCAACTTGTGCATGGATAAACTAGTTCTCGCCATGAACATAGCAGGCTGGATGGTGGAATGGCATTAAGAATAAACAAAACAAACAAGCAAGCTTCTTTGCAATAAATTCAAAACTGTAAAATGCACATAATACATTTAAGAGTTTAGAAGCATAAAACATCTCTGTCTGATGCTTGCAAACAAAGAGCTGATAATCATTCTATGAATTATGATGTTTATCATTTACATATCTGTTTGAAATGCCACAACTGTCTAATTGTGTAAATGTAATCAATTTTTATTGGATATTATTTTGTTTTTAATGTCTTTGTTTTAAACTGTAATTTGAATCTTAAATATTTTAGGAAAATGTAATTGGTTGTATATCATATTATTGTAAATGGAGATACAAATCTATAAAAATTTTAAATTTAAGTAATAAATAGAATGAATGACAATGTGGTGATAGCAGTGTGTCATCAGAATGGTGTGACAACAGTCACTGACATGATACACTTTGGTCATTTTGGGCTGGCATGCAATAAACTGAATGTCCTCATCGCAACTTTTATGAATAAGACAACACAGTAGCACAAGAGAGTTTCTTGGAATGGAAGATAACTTTGAAAGAGCTCTGAATGGGTGTAAAGGAGTACAGGGATCCAAAGAAGTTGATATAGAGCGACCCAGACGAAGAGAGAGTGACAATAGGACATGTTGGCAATGGTTGGTCAGCCTTGCGCTATATGCATCTGCGCTTGGGCTGGTGAGTCTGTATGCTCATTAACATTTTTTGCAATATTTGTTATGTGTTTTCTCTTTACTGCCTTATGTGTATTGACCTCCAGAACATAATAAGTAATAAATATATCTCTACATATTGAAATGTTTGATCAGGGAGTGTTTAGTAAGTATAGCATTCATGTAAAGCTTCATGATTTCTATCATACTTGCAGTAAAAACACACATTTGAACTTAAACGGGTACCTGTCAAGGTGTTATTTATTTATTTATTAACTTTTATATTTCATTTAGAAAGTTAATATATTAAAAAGTTGTCATTGAGTCTATTTTTCACATGCACCTGATTTTTGTGAACTCTGACCAGCAGATAAGATAATGTGAGGTTATAGTAATGTGGTTATATAAAGGATTTAGTGCATGACAATAAAACAAGACATATTTTTCTCATTGATGTGTTTTCAGGGAATGGCCATCTCAGTATTAGGACCTACCCTTGAAGATCTGGCTACTAACGTTAACAAAAACATTAGTGATTTGTCTTATATATTTGTGGGCCGTTCATCGGGATACGCTGGGGGCTCTTTGATAGGAGGTATCCTGTTTGATTTTGTGAATCCACATTTGTTGCTGGGTACGGCTCTTGAACACAAACCCCTTTAAATATTTAAATGTAAAGTTTTAAACTGTGCATCAGAACCACTCACCATAACTGAATCATCTCTGCAGGCTTCTCCTTATTGGTGACAGCATCTGGGATGTTTGGGACTCCATTCTGTAAAAATGCTTGGTTGCTCACTGCTCTGATATCCAGTGTAGGTGGGTCAATGGGAGTTATAGACACAGGTAAAGCCTCGTTTCTTTTCACAATCAAATCTGACCCTGCCTGTAAAAACCCAGCTAAAGTCATTTTTGCGATTTACTGTTTTCTAAAATCATCCTACATAATGTAAAGAACATTCTGTGAAAAACGTAACCTTGATGTCTTTGACTAAATCAAAAAATGATTGAAATGAAAGTTCAATTAATAATTGAAATCAAATTTGATGCTATCTCATAATGAGATTAGGAGACTTAAGCCTGCACTGAAAAAATTGTGAAAAAATGGCAGCTGTGGTTGCCAAACAACTTTCATAAAAATAAAGGACACACGTAAACAACTTTGCATACATATAAAAGTGGAATTTTTTCATTACAGCAAACTTTTGCATATTTCACAAATTCTTAACGTAAAACCATCATAATAACTGGTACAGTAACAAATGTGAGAGGAAACCTAAGTATTTAAATGTAATATCAGCAGATGTGTGTCACACAATGAATTGTGGGAATGTCCTTTTACTGTTTTTCACGGTAAATTTTACAGTGACTTGTATTTTTAATAGTGCTGAGCAAAGATTAATAGTGATTAATCGCATACAAAATAAAAGTGATTTTATGCATAATATATGTGCGTGTACTGTGTCTAATTATTATGTATATTTAAAGGATAATTCCAGTATTTAACACTTTGAGTCTCATTTCATTCCAGGTTGGGGGTTGGACGTGGGGCCAACAACCCCACTCCGGAAAAAAAAATTTTTTACAGATTCGCGAACAAGAAATTCAAACGTAACTAAGGCCCTGGGGAAGGATGGACCCACAGCTGGAGAAAGTATGACGCCTAGTAGGGAAAGCCTCTTGGAAGCTACTAGGCCGACAACCATCATCTCTACCAGAACCACCACTAACATCGGAACATGGAATGTCAGAACCATGTTTGAAACCGGCAAAACAGCTCAAGTGGCAGCAGAGATGAGACGTTACAACATAGATCTTCTGGGAATCAGTGAGTCTAGGTGGACAGGCGCTGGCCAGAAGAAGCTAGCCACAGGGGAGCTGCTGCTGTTCTCAGGCCATGAGGAAGCAAACGCACCTCACAGCCAGGGAGTGGCCCTGATGTTGACAAAGATGGCACAGAGAGCACTCATTGGATGGGAGGCACATGGCCCACGGATCATCACTGCCTGCTTCCGCACAACGAACAGGAGGATCAACATGGATATCATCCAATGCTATGCCCCAACCAATGAGAGTGAAGAAGACGTCAAAGAGGATTTCTATAACAAGCTACTAACCATCATCCAGGCATGCCCAAGACGAAACATCATCATCACCATGGGTGACTTCAATGCCAAGATCGGCAGTAACAACCAGGGATATGAGGAAATAATGGGAAAACAAGGCTTGGGAAAGATGAATGAGAATGGTGAGAGATTTGCCAACCTATGTGCCACTACCAACCTAGTCATCGGCGGGAGCTTCTTTCAACACAAAAGAATACATAAGGCTACCTGGGTGTCACCAGACCTGATGACAGAAAACCAGATCGACCATGTCTGCATAGGAAAAAAGTTCAGAAGATCTCTTGAAGATGTACGTGTCAGAAGGGGAGCAGATGTTGCATCTGATCACCATCTCTTGGGCGCTCGTATAAAGCTCAAGCTGAGGCGGAACTGGACAGGGCAATTCAGGCAATGCCAGAGGTACAACATCAGTGCTCTGAAAGAAACAGACAGGCTAGAAGTTTTTCGAAGCACACTCTCAAAAAAGGCCCAGATCCTTCAACATCGGACCGAGACAGAGACCATAGATGAAAAATGGCAGAGCATTAAAGAGGCAATAACATCAACATGTCAGGAAGTGCTAGGTAACAAGACGCAGGGGCAAAAAGAATGGATCTCAGTGGGGACCTTAGAAAAGATCCAGGAGAGGAAAAGGAAGAAGGCAGAAATAAACAACACCCGTACACGTACTAGAAAAGCCAAGGCCCAAAAGCAGTATTCAGAAGTAAATAGAATAGTTAAGCAGAGTATAAGGGCAGACAAGAGAAATTACATGGAGACACTGGCAGTAGAGGCAGAACATGCGGCTCAAAATGGTAACATGAGAGAGCTGTATACCAACATCAAAAAGCTCTCAGGAAAATTCAGCCAATCAGAGAGGCCAGTTAAGGACAGAGAAGGAAAAGCTATTCCAGGGATAGAACAACAAAAGCATAGATGGGCAGAGCATTTCGAGGATCTCTTGAACAGACCTTCTCCATCGAACCCAGTAAATATCCAACCAGCTAGATGTGACCTTCCTATCGTTTGTGATGTTCCATCGAAGGAAGAAATGTATAAGGCCATCAAGCAATTGAGAAACGGGAAGGCAGCTGGGCCAGACACCATTCCTGCAGAAGTTTTAAAAGTGGACGAAGTGACCACTGTGGAAATGCTCTATCCTCTATTCCAAAACATCTGGGAGGAGGAAGACATCCCAACAGAGTGGAAGGAGGGCTATCAAATCAAGCTCCCAAAGAAGGGTGACCTTAGTTCCTGCTCAAACTACAGGGGGATAACACTGCTGTCAACCACAGGCAAGATATTTAATAGAGTCCTCCTAAACAGGATAAAAGATGCGGTTGACCCACATCTCCGAGACCAACAAGCTGGCTTCAGGAAAAGTAGATCCTGCACTGACCAGATAACAACCCTGCGGATTATCCTGGAACAGTCCTTGGAGTGGAACTCACCTCTCTATGTCAATTTTATTGACTATGAGAAAGCATTTGACAGTGTGGATAGGGAGACCATCTGGAGTCTGTTGAGACACTATGGGATACCAGCAAAGATTACTAACATCATTAAGAACTCATATGAAGGAATGACATGCAGAGTGGTACATGGCCAGCAGCTTACTGATGCCTTCCAAGTACGAACAGGGGTGAGACAAGGATGCCTGTTGTCGCCCTTCCTTTTCCTGTTGGCAATAGATTGGATTATGAAGACCTCAACTGCCCAGAGGAGGAATGGCATCCAATGGACACCTTGGACACAATTGGATGACCTCGACTTTGCTGATGACCTGGCACTCCTTTCCCACACCCAGCAACAAATGCAGGAGAAGACCAATATCATTGCAACTCATTCAGCAAGCCTTGGACTCATTATACACAAAGGAAAGAGCAAGATCATTAAAGTTAACAACAACAACATGGCCCCCATTATGCTAGAAGGAGAAGCACTAGAGGAAGTGGAAAGCTTCACTTATCTTGGCAGCGTAGTCGACAAGCTGGGAGGGACAGATGCGGATGTGAAGGTGCGGATTGGAAAGGCAAGGGCAGCTTTCCACCAACTGAAGAATGTCTGGGGATCCTCCGAGCTGCCTAGGAACACCAAGATAAGGATCTTTAACTCCATGATAAAGCCTGTTCTACTGTAAGGAGCAGAGACCTGGAGAACAACAGTCACGACCATGAAGAAAATTCAGTCTTTTATCAACACCTGTCTTAGACGAATCCTAAAGGTACGCTGGCCAAACACCATCAGTAACCTGGAGCTGTGGCAGCGAACAGGACAGCAGCCTGTTGAGGAAGAGATCCTCCAAAGACGCTGGAAATGGGTTGGCCATACCCTCCGCAAGCCTGCATACAGTACAGCAAGACACGCCCTCTTTTGGAACCCACAAGGGAAAAGAAAGAAAGACAGGCCAAAGAACAGCTGGCGCCGCGACCTGGATGCAGATGTGAAGAGGTCTGGACATACATGGGGACATTTAGAGAAGCTGGCCCAGGACCGGGACGACTGGAGAGCCCTTGTTCGTGGCCTATGCCCAAAGTTGGGCGCTAGGCGTAAGTAAGTAAAGTAAAATTGGGCTGTGACCTTGCATGAGACCTTAAAGATGAGCACTCTGTCTTTCAAGGTGGCAGCCTCAGAAGTTCGCGAAGAGAACTGAAATGAGACGGTCTAACCTTCGGACGACCCATTATTGGCGTCACCTGATGCACGCTCCTGTCAGCAGGACATAGCGGAAACGTTTCTGACTTATTAAAATAAATATGAAATCAGAAAAATATTAATTTAGTTTAGAAAATATGTAGATTAAACTATTCAACAGTATTCAACAGTATATTACATCAATCGACCTTAGAAATATATGCATCATAAAAATAAAAATATTAACACAAAACATAACTTATAATACTAAAACAGTGACAAGAAAATGTTTTGATAAATACACACTTTTATTTAATAAGGTTTTAATTGTTTATTTTAGAATATCCAGCCATTATATCCAGCCGTTGCAGGCGCGCAATGAATCTTGGGATATCCTCGGCTGTTAAGGATCCATTCATTCTATCCTTAACAGCGCGGAGAAATGAGGACGCATTTTGAGGCTTCATTCTAAGCATAGACAGTATAAGAAATGGACACAGCGACCCCATTGGATTCAACGGAGACAAGTGAAGTCAATTAGAAGCTCGCACTTCCTGGGTGTCGAGCGTACTGCGCAGACTCAAACTGAGCTCAATGACGTGGATGTCACGTGAGCAACCTGTCTGACAATTGTAAGTCTTCTAATAGCCGTGCCACGGGAAATCTGAATCACCTACTGAATCTTGCACATTTTGGTTAGTATTCTGATTCATAATCTCCCTTGACTTTATGCCTTCACGTCCACCCGATTGCCTCATAGTCAGTAAAAGATTGCCTGTGAGCTTCTCTCCCAGTCCATACCGTAATTTCTCTACTGTGCGACAGAAAGTCGCAGGTTATGACGCAATCGTTAGCCTATTTTTACAAAAACTGCTTCTACTGGGACATAACGTAAGATACATGGTAATGGAGCCTTTTATACATTTTCGTGTTTCTTTAGAAATAATTAATGGACAAATGGAGTCTTTAAACGTCTCAGATGTAAAGTTATTCGCTGTCAAAGTGACGCCAAAATGAATGGGAGTCAATGGGATGCTAACAGCAGATGGGTGTTCGCTAAGCAATGGCGGCGTCCAGGGAAGCTTCAATAAAATATGAAACCCTGCCCCCCTGATTCTAAGCATCCTTTGAATTGGGATGTCCTTACCAGCCTCAAGTCGCGCTGCTGTGACGCAATCGGTCTTAAAATACGTCCTTAGAAGGTCCGGCCTTTGAATTGGGACACAGCCCGAGTTCCATTCAGCGTCCTTGTACGGCAAAGTGTTTGTCGCCATCAAGTGGTCGGGAGTGTGCTGACGCGGAATATAGAGCCGAAGTATATACGCGGTTGTGAGGTATCTGAACAAATAGTTCCACTATAGCAAATAACACGTATTGAAAATATACATTGTGCAGATATATTTGTTTTTAATCATCAACAAACACCACAAACAACTTGGTAAGTAGCACAGTTTTGAAAATGAACGTTAAGTGTTGGTTTAATGACATGTTTGTTCATGGCCATTGACTTCCATTCTGAAGCAGTCAAGAGACGCTTCTAAACGAGTCAAAAACTCAAGACACGACCCATTGTCAAAATTTCTGTGTCCATCACTGTAGTTCATCCAAAACAAACCAGAAATGAGACTCAAAGTGTTAAATACCGGAATTATCCTTTAACCATACACACATTCATATATTCATTTCAGAATTGTTTTATTTATATATTTAAAAAAATTATTTATATTTAATATAGATTATATAAAAAAAAAAAAAAAAAATATATATATATATATATATATATATATATATATATATATATATATATATATATATATATATATATATATATATATATAAACATGTAAATGTTTCTTAAATACATACATGAATGTGTGTGTATTTATTTATACATAATAATTAGACACAGCAAACACTCATATATTATGCCAAAAATCATTTTTAATTTATCGCGATTAATCTTTGTCCAGCACTAATTTTTAACTTACAAAAACAAAATTTGAACAATATTTTACTGTAAAAGTACATGTATAAATGCTGCTAAATGTTATAGAGATTTTCATCATAAAATACAAGGTAATTCAAACCTTTGTCTTTCAAAACATTTACATATTTTAACGTACAATTAAATGTAATGTTTTGATAAATCTATTAGAGTTTTATGTAAAGGTTTTCTTTAGACTTAACCAATTAACCAATTACCTTACCATTTGTCATATTTTGTTTGTTAAAATTACAAGTAATTTTTACAGTGTGCATATCACAGACAGAGTCACAACTGTATCTGTTGACAGCAGTCTGCCATACTATAGAGATGTTGACAGTTTAAGCAAATGCACAAAATGTATTACACAGTGTGAATAAGCAAAAAATTGCATTGTGTGAATCATGTTGTAAAAATAGGTTGAAACACCTTAAAGGTGCTGCTGTAACTTGAACTCTCTGGTCATTTTCAGGTGGTAATGTTGTCATATTGGAGACGTGGGGAGAGCAGGCTGGGCCTCACATGCAGGCTTTGCATTTCAGCTTTGCTATTGGAGCTTTTGCCTCCCCAATAATAGCCAAGCTGCTGTTTGGCGACAAGCCAGGCAAAAATCTCCTCACTGATGCTTCATCTGAAAACTCATCCATTATCATCCCTCCATCCTCCCATTCCACAAGATCAATTCCAACTTCAATGTGGGCCTATATTGTAATTGGTGCATTTGTTTTATTGGTGTCACTCTTCTTTTTCATCCTTCACTTTCGCAGTCCCCCCATCTCAAACCGGAAAAAGACACTTAATGGAAAGCAGATGTTCTCCAAACACCACAATATTCTCATATTCCTGCTCTCTATGTTCTTTTTCTTCTATGTTGGAAGCGAGGTGGCATACGGCTCTTTTATATTCACATACGCCAAAGACTATGCCGGTATGGATCAGACAAGGGCAGCAGGGCTAAATTCACTCTTCTGGGGAACGTTCGCTGCCGGACGAGGTTTGGCCATCTTCTTTGCGGCTTGTCTTCGCCCAGGCACCCTGATCTTGCTTAGTCTCGTAGGCACTACGGTTTCGTCACTGCTGCTTCTGCTTTTTAGCAAAAACGCCCCTATGCTCTGGACCTGCACTGCTCTGTTTGGTGTCTCTATGTCGACCACCTTTCCCAGCGGGATTTCATGGGTGGAGCAGTACACGACGGTGACGGGGCGATCAGCTGCAGTGTTTGTGGTGGGAGCAGCATTCGGTGAGATGGTCCTGCCAGCTTTGGTTGGCTTTCTTCTGGGTCTGGTGCAGAATCAGCCGTTGTTGATGTACATGGCGTTCGGAGCATCCATCTTCACATCAGTTCTCTTTCCTGTCATGTACAAAATAGCTTCGCAAGGTAGGGTGCCGGGCAAAAGCAACAAAGATGACAATGAGTACCGCCAAACCCCACAAGACAATGTAGAGGAGATACAGGAACCAAACAATAAAAATGAAGCCACTTAATTTAAAGATTTTTCCAGTTTGAAAAATGTTTAGTTTAAGTTTTAATGTCACTTCCTGTTTTAAGTATTGCTCATGCTGTTCTGTCAATAAACACAGTGTCAGCTCTTCAGCATACTCCATAGCCCAGCCCCTGTGTTTACGACTGTCCATATCCAGATCCATAAACAAGCAAAGAAAGACTGAAATATTGAACTATATTAGGAAATTCAGCCCTCTGCCAGGAACTGAACAATTGCTGGTTGAATCATCTACTCCATATCAGCTTGAAATCTTATTATACACTATGAGAAAAAGATACAAACCCTGTCACTCGGGCAGTACCCTTTCAAAAAGTACACCTTTAAGAGTGCATATTAGTAGCTCATAGATGCATATTTGTAGCAAATGTACATACAGTATCTGTATCTAAATGATAAATAGGACCTTTATAAAGGGTGCCATCCAGTGACAGTGATGGTACCTTAATTTCTGAGAGTGTACCAGCCAGCTGATTTATAGCATGTTCTTAACATGTTACTCGTTTGACATGTTACTGTGTTTGTTTTATATGGTAACATAACCAACGTCAAGCATATTTCTTTCTTATGTAAACCTTGTGCATGCAAAAGACAGCTGGAAAAACAGACCAATCTCAACATAACACCTACTTTGACGTCACAGTCGAGATGTAATCCCCCAACATTAAATTACACATTAAATCAAGTGCAAAGATGTTGTGACTGCTGAGTTAATGCTATATGCTAGTTAATGCTATATGCTAGCGTTTAGGCTGAAGTTCTACTATTGACAGAGTTTCGTTTTGCAGGTCCACACTGAAAAAACACAAACTTACCACTCAGAAACATACTTCATTAACAATCTCCAAACAATTGATTATTCCTTAAAATTTGTATCTTCATCTGATACAGACACAAACATAAGGTCTGTCAAACATAAGGTGAGCCTCTAAAGGAGTCTATTTTTGCCCTATTTTGAAGGGTCATGAATAATTGAGCTCGGCTCTGATTGCTCTGCGGCTCATGCCAGTAGCTCACTAGTAAACATTTTAACAACTTTGCATTTAATTTAATGTGTTGGTGTACTTCTCGACTGTAACGCAGGGCTCAACATCAGAGCTGCCAACTTCTGAGTTCAGCTTGGAGTGAGATTTTTTTGGGGGGTTGGGGGTTTGTGGTAATAATTTTTTATATAAGTCCTAACCATTTGCCAATTGATAATAGTGTGGATTTTAGCTATTTCTGTGTTAAATAATTGGAAAAGACTGCGTTAAAATGGTTCACAATACAAATCGAATCATATTTTAGAAATTAAATTGAAATAAAAGCTTTTACTGAGTTTAAATGCCTGAGATTAGAGTCTTTACTATTATTTTATACACTTTATTTTATACACTGGTCTCTGTAAAATGTATAACTGCAGATAACAGCAGCTTTGATTCAGTTTATCCACTGAGACAGAGAAGCGTAAAGTGATGATTTGTGAATGGTGAGAGGGACTGTCACAATCAAATAAACCAAATGAGCAAGAGATAATGTGTATGTCAAGACCATATAATTATATTTCGTATATATTATTGTTTATAGATGTCAAATATCAATTGACTTTTTTCTCTTTTATTAAAACCTGTCACCGCAAACATCACGCAGGCTTGTACTGCTTGCAAACATGCACACGCGAGTGTGAGTTCATCCAGACCTTGACGCTTTGTGTGTTCGACTGGTGCGGGGCTGACTGATCGGCGTATGACATCAGAGTAACGCGAGAGCAAAGGTGGACCCTTTTGTAACATTTCGACTTGCTCTTGCGGTACTCTGATGTCCTCGCTGCCGAACTTCCTACGCAGCGCCACATAAAGTGAAATGCTCTTAGACTCTTTGCAGCAAAGTACCAGCAACATGAGAAGTGGTCTCACGCAAAAGACAGTGAAGGTACGCTAAAATATAAAAGTGTCAGTACTGCGAGCACTGCTTTAGCTACTTACATCGTGCGTTGCTCTTTCACCATCGGGCAGCCGCGCACTCGCTCTCTGTAGTTTGTAGCTGGCGCTTCGGCATCTGTAAACAATAACTCCACCTTCTTTGAGTTGATTGGCCTTCGCATCATTTTGACTTAGACGAGCGCTTTATGCTGTTTGAGGCACGCCAGATAGAGATAGGCGTTTTACAGTATTTACAGTTAGGTATTTTTATTCAATTATTTAATGTCTTTTATTAAACTCAATGGGAATCTCAATGGTGGGCACGAGCCTGCGTGAGAAAATGGATGTGTGGCGTGAGAGCGTGAGAATGGGGTCAATTGCGTGGGTCTCACGGTGAATGCGTGAGAGTTGGCAGGTATGCAACATTAAAGGTATAGCGGAAGATTTTCCCGAATTATTTAAAAGAACCGCCCCTCGATATTTTTTAAGTACACGCAACACTCTCCCTCCCTCCTCCCGAGAGGGAACGTCTGTTAAACGCGTGCACAAGACAGAGAGAGAGCATGCAGGAGCTCAGTTCTTCTCTTCGCTCTGTTTACAAGTTTCTGTCGGCATGTTTACCGTGTCTGTGCGGTTCGTGACTTGTGCCAGGGCTAGCATCGCTAATCATAGCTTACATCAACTTTTACTAGCAGTGATTTTAAATGGATTCTCCAAATAGCATGACAACATGTACCTTTCCACTAGAAACTTCGCGTGGGAAGCCCAACCTGTCCTTTTAGCTCACGCCAGCGTGTGAAATAGTCTCCCATGAACATTCTGGTCTTGTTTCTTTCTTTATAGTCCTTTCTCTTCTTGTCATACAATTCGTAGACACTTTTTCTCTTGCGACCCTCAGACATTTAAAAAAAAAAAACACAAAGAGAACTAGGGCTGGGCAAAAAAAAAAATCGATTTTTCGATTAATCGTTTTTTAAAACGTGGTCGAACCAGAATCGATTCTGAAAGAGCAGAATCGATTTTTTTCTCCATATTTTTTTTTGCAAACATTGAACGTAAAATTAACGTTAATCAAATTACTAGTCTTCTTCACTAGATGTCACACTCTTTTTTGCCTTGTGCGATGTTTCTAAGGAGCCATTCAGTGCTTAAAATGGCGATTTTAGGGGGTTCATCGACGTTGATGCTACCTTCACATAAAAAGTAAGAGGTATGGAAGCATTTTAGATTTTGCAAGCAAGACGACAAGGTTAGTGTTGTGGCTTTTAATTTCTTTTTATTAATTACCCACTTGTAAACTTATGTTCACTGTTATTTTTTATTAATATAGTATTTGTATTAAATCTATATTCATTGGGTTGAATCAAGAATCGAGTATAAAAACCAACCCGAGAATCGGAATTGAAAATTTAATCGAGAATCGGAATCGAATCGATTTGATAGCTTGTGAATCGAAATTGAATCGATCTGGAACATCTGAATCGATACCCACCCCTAGCGAGAACGCGAGCTTCAATGAATGGTTGAAACCGTAGCACAACACACATACACGTGAAAGTGCGCATGTGCAGCAAGCGAACCTAGAGGCGAGCACGTACGACGGTTATACGTCAACATATAATCACAATGATTGACATCTGGGATGACAAATAGTCTTGATGATCCACCCGGAAAACGAAAATCTTCCGCTATACCTTTAAGGCTTGTCCGCTTGTCCGGAACAAGTGGATTTTTTGTAGCACAAGTGTAAGAGAAAATTAGTTGTCTGACTGGACAAGTTAAATTTCAAACAAAAAAAAATGGCATGTTACTTAACGTTATGTGCCGTTAACGACAGAGCAGAATGCGCAGCGCAAACACAGAGCGGAATATTGAACAGAGAGCACAGCGCATCCACACACACACACACACACACACACACACACACACACACACACACACACACACACACACACGCATTCTGGTTTCCATGTTTTGTGGGGACATTCCATAGACGTAATGCATTTTATACCAAACAAACTGTTTATTCTATTCCCCTTACATACCCCATTCCCTAACTCCAACCATCACAGAAACCCTTCTCACACTTCACATTTTCAAGAAACATCTTTTTGTTTGATTTATAAGCTTGTTTCCTCATGGGGACATCAAAATGTCCCCACAAGGTCACAAAAACACTGGTATTCCTATCTTTGTGGGGACAATTGGTCCCAACAACATGATAATTACCAGGTACACACACACACACACACACACACACACACACACACACACACACACACACGCGCGTTTACACCTTACTGTTAAACAAGCTGCGTGCGCATGAAACCTGATTGCCGCACACGGAGGGGCGGGACCTGGACGGCATATTTTCTGCCTTTTTGGCAGCTGCAACTGGAAGTCATTAAAACGAGGCAATAAAGACAGGAGTGGAGAGTGATGTTTTTTTCAGGCTCCGGTGTGAATATAAATGACAGGCTCTTCAACCGCGTTTTCATCACTGTGTGTGTGTGTGTGTGTGTGTGTCAAAAAAGCCAATTTAAAGGAGCATTTCACCCGTAGAAACATTAATCTTTATTGAAAGTGTGTCTCATTTGTAGGTGAAATTTAACATACATTTAGAATTTGGTGCCTATTTGACCGAGAAAAGGGGTGTTTGTAGTCTCACTCTCTCGACAAAAATCCCTGGCTCCGCCACTGAAAGAGATGAGTGCGCACATAATATGTTTAAAGCAAAACGCTATGCTTTGGTTGTCTTAAGAACCACTCAAATAATTGCAACAGAGTTTGGGATGTGTTGCTCAAGGTGCATTCTACTTGTCGATTAAGCCAGAAAATAAAAGAAACCAACTGTAAAAACAATTGATTGAGTCGGTCAATTTCATTTAAATGTATCATTTTGTATAAAAAATTGAAGCTGGACTCCTTTGCCTATGTATGATAAATCATTTGATTTGTGAAGATTAAATTATTTTATAATGCATTTTAAATATGTCTAAATATTAAAATATTTTCACAAATCAAAATGTAAAAGTGATAGTTCACTCCAAAATTAAATTCTGTCATAATTTACTCACCTGTTTCAAAGGTTCAAAACTGATCTAAACCTGTATAAATGTCTTGTTTTGCTGAACACAAAGGAAAGTATTTTTAATCAAGCAGGAACCAGGAGCAACAGCAGCTATTCCGGCTTATGTTTGCACATTGTCTCTTTGCGCCACCTAGCTGTAATCTAGCGAACAAGTTTTACTACTGTTAAAGTGGGTCAAAACACTTGGCTTGCAGCAGAGACCTTTTATTATTTATGAATGTGATAACTGTATTACCATATACATTAACATAATTACACAACTTTTTATATCAAATGAAACGTGGTTCAAATGTATGGAATCCATTAGTCTTATGTTTTAGACAAAAATCAGCCTGTTAGTCCCTGAATAACTGCTTTGCCAAAGAGAGAAATTCATGCTAAAACAGTCAAAAACCTTTGTTGATAATTAAGAAGACTTATTCTTGTTACTAATTTGAATCCTCTTCACTATGCAGAGTCAAAATTCATAATAAAATATTCAAATTCTGTGGTTATAACTGTTTATTAGAATTTTTTTGGGGTCATGCAGAATATGACAATATCACGCAAATGTTTCAGAGTTTGTATATAAAAAAATTTATTTGAATAAAAATTGCCTTTTACTAACTCCAGTTGTATGTTTTGTGTCATTCAAGTTCTATGACACAAAAGCCCACATTACAAATCCTATAGTTTACTGTAATGTACTATTGTAATATTATAGTATTATATTATAGCCTACTATACTAATTGCTATTATATTAATTTACTACAGTATATACTATTATATTATGTATATTTAAATATAATTCATCAAGGGATAAACATTTATTCTATTTTATCCTTTTGGTAGGTCGTAAGTTTGAGTGTTTTCAAAACCCCTACAACCCCTGCCTGACCTCCAGAATGCAACGATTTAAATAACCGGAAGTCTAGAGGACTTTTATTTTGTGTTTGTGTATACGGACTACCGGCACATCCGGGAACTTCACTGTAAATTTTCGCTGCGTCCTGTTGGAAAACTCAAGGCAGTGACTCGTTGCCTCGCTGCCTCATGAGGAAATGACTTCGGAGGCATGAAGGCAGCTCAGAGAAAGACTTCGGACACACTTCAAAGGCAGCGTGTTTGAAATTCAAACAGAGAGCGCCTTTGTGATAACTAATCCCATATTTGAAAACTACAATACTAATTTCTCGCTAGAAATGCAATTAAAATGTGTAAAAAGTGAAAATTTACCTTTATTTACACTAAATTGGTGGTCCAGTCGCGTCCTTGGCCGCCATTTCATTTTTTCGAACTCGACCGGGCTCGACCAATCACATTCTTAATGTTCGTCCACGCATAGGTATCTCAGGAGACAGGAAGTAAACCAAACATTGAATTCGGACATGCCTTTATGCCTTCCTCCTGCCTTAGAAAGCTGCCTCAGAAGGCAGCAATTTAGAGTTTTCGGACGCAGCCAACGTCACTGCCCCTTTTTGGGGGAAAACAAACCAGACTTCCCATTGACCTCCATGCAAAATAGCGGAACAAAGCAACGTTTGTACACAGCTGGCAGGCGTAAATATCTTAAGAAATCACTCAGATTAAACATGTCGAGTAATTATCGGTCCACCCTGCCTGCCATAGAGGAAGATACATTAACACATTTAATTTGGTCAATATAAAAACATGTCCCTTTCATTCTCACAGCGTCAAATTTGTGTAACAACGCCATCTAGTGATTGCTGGAAATATCGCTAAGCCAGTTAGTTGTATGGCTGGACGGAAAAGTGCACTCAGTACTCTAAATATAAAGACATAATATATAAATAAGAAATAGTTTTCAAATACGAAGTAAAATCATTTACTGTCTTCCCTGTTGACTCGATGAGGTCTGAGTAAATGTCAGGGTAAGACACAGGACTACTTGGGCCAATGGGGAGCGTTACACAAATTTGACGCTATGAGAATGAAAGAGACATGTTTTTATAATTACCAAATTAAACGTGTTAATGTATCTTTCGCGCTCTATGGCAGGCAGGGTGTACAGATATTACTCGTCATGTTTAATCTGAGTGATTTCTTAAGTTATTTACGCCTGCCGGGTGTGTAAGAACGTTGTTTTATTCCGCTATTTTGTATGTAAGTCAATGGGAGGTCTAGTTTGTTTTCCCCAAAAGTGGGCGTAAACCTGTTCAGAGACAATCTATGACGTTGCGCCGGTTGTGCGTATGACGAGCAGCAGGAAGACACACTTTTCGACAAGCGGAAAGATGTTAGGAAAGGACTGAAAAGCGCCCTCTATAAAAGCGCTCTGAAGGGGGCTAAAGGGGTACTGAAGATGGGGTCTGTAAAGATTGATATAGTTCAACCTGGTCGGAACCAGAGCAGCACTGGGACATGTTGGCGTTGGCTGGTCAGCCTTGCGCTCTTTGCATCGTTTCTTGGGCTGGTGGGTCATGTTAAGTTAACTTAATAGAAGAAGGATCGATCAGATCTGTGCAACATATGATCAGAATCGTATGTCCTGTTTCTGGATGTCTGTAGCCATTTAACCAGAGGTGGAAAGAGTAATAAAATATTGTACTCTAGTAAAAGTAAAGTTACTTGCGGAGAGGTGGAGGATTCTAGTATAGTTCAAAAACGACAAGGGAATATAAATCTCAAACTATAGTTTAGATTTATCTTTACTTTAATTGTAAAGATGTTCCTACAATTAAAAACAACTATAGTTGTTTTTAATTGTAGGAACATCTTTACAATTAAAGTGCAATAACAAAAAGTTAATACAATAAAAAGCGTTTTTAAACTAAGAAACATTTATGGAATTGTTTAATGATTCTTACAGGTGAGTTAAGCACTTATGAAGCAAAAATAATTTGAGTTCAGCAGCTAAATACAATCACTATATAGTAAGGTTGTAATTGATGTATTGCTGGTAACATACATTATTTTATTAAACTAGTTTAAATGAGCTTATAATGAGATGAGTGGCTATTTACTTTTATCCTTTACACGTTTATGGTCTTCTAGCTTCCCTGACCTGGGTACCTGATGTCTTTAAGACTTTTATTCTTCTTTCACTTTCTCTCTCTCTCTCTCTCTCTCTCTCTCTCTCTCTCTCTCTCTCTCTCTCTCTCTCTCTCTCTCTCATTCTCTCTCTCTCTCTCATTCTCTATCTCTCTCTCTCTCAATTCAATTTCAATTTAAAGAACTTTATTGGCATGATTGTGTCACTTACAATATTGCCAAAGTATTATACATAAAACAAGAAACATACAATAATACAATATTAACAAACATTAAGGTGCAATTAAGCTAAGGTGCTGGGTGATGGATGAAGTACTACTTCAAAAAATAAAATAGAATCAGAGGATATTTAATATTTAATATAAAGTAGACTTTCTGTGTGTCTCAATCAGCTCCCTTGTTCAGTAGTCAGGGCACTGATCAGGGAGTCGGCCATTTTAAGGGCTGTCTCAATCGCAAAATCCGTTCAGTGCACTGGAACGTTCGTTCCCTAAAAATTCCCACAATGCAACGCAAAAAACAGTGAGCATCGATGTTCCCTATGTTCCCTAACCGGAAATCACGTGACCTTTTCTGACGCTCGCCACCCGAACATCACGTGATCCAACTCAATAAACTTATGAAATGTTACAGAACTTTTATAAAGACAAACGTTTGTTTTAGTTGTAAATATAAACACACATTGCTACACAGTAAGGGACCACAATCTACTCAATATTTAAAATAATAATATTTATTTAAAATTGTAAATATATTTATTACATTTAAAATGTAATTACATGCCTCCAATTTTATGCACAGATATGTAAGAGAATAATGACAGCATTTTCCACAATGTACTGTTTCTTAAAATTAAGTCAGAGAGATGTTGGTTTTGCCGGTTGTTGATGAGTAACAGCTGTGAATAATCACAACGCGCTTAAGCAGCCACGTGACAGAAAAATAAGTGAACATTGTCCCAATGTGAAGTGAGCTAGGGTCCTTACCAGTGCCCGAACCTGTGTACACGATATACTGATTCACGACCTCGGGAGCTAGGGAACGAATTGAGACACACGGTTTGAAATATAAACATTGGAAGTATACAAATGTACATGTACGGAGGCACATGAGAGGTAAAATAAGTACTGTACAAGATCAGGGCTGTAGATTATTTCTGATGGTGTGTAACTGATAAATGAATTTAGCAGCAGCTGATGGGTGTCTGTCTTCCCCCAGTAACATCTTCATTTGATCTGAATCTGAAGAGCTATGAAACTCTGGTATGAGCTTTGAGATTTTGTCAAAGTATTTTTCTCTTAGCTCTCTATATTTACCACAGTAAAGGAGAAAGTGTGTCTCTGTCTCGATCTCGCCACTGTCACAATGGACACAGATTCGCTCTTCTTTTGGGAGCCATGTTTGTCTATGTCGGCCTTTCTCTATTGCCAGACTGTGATCACTGAGTCTGTATTTAGTGAGGATTCGTCTCTGCTTTACATCTCTAACAGTGGAGAGATATTCTGACAGACTGTATTTTCTGTTTAGTGCCCGATAACATTCTAGTTTACTTTGGTTTTTACTTTCATTATCCCAATGATCCAAATATAAAGTTTGACTTTCTTTAATGATTTGGTTTATTGTGGTTTGTTTGCGTTCATTAGTGCTGGTCTGGAGTTTTAGAGCCAGTTGACAGATGGGACTGGTTTTAGGTCTCTTCTCTTGGGTTTTAAGGGCTTCATATTGAAGTGTGTTCGGGGGACTTGAGTTTAAGTGTGACCAGAATTTAAGGGAGCGTTTTTGGATGTGTATTATTAGGGGATATCTGCCTAATTCAGCCCTGCATGCATTAGTAGGTGTTCTTCTCTGAACTCTTAAAATATTTCTACAGAATTCAGCATGCAGGGATTCCATTGGATGTTTGTCCCATTTGGAGTAATCTGTTAGGCTTTGTGGACCCCAAACCTTACAACCATACAGAGCTATGGGCATTATTACACTATCAAATATTTTACACCAAACTGTAGCAGGAATGTCTGTTTGTTTAAATTTGCCTTTGATGGCATAGAATGCTCGTCTAGCTTTCTCTTTAAGTGCATTTACCGCGAGACCAAAACCGCCTGATGCGCTGATTTTTAACCCGAGATAGTCGTAGTGTACACTCTAAAAAACAAACGGTGCTATATAGCACCAAAACAGTTGCTTTGGATCGTAACGATAGAAGAACCATTTTTAGTGCCATATAGCACCGGTGAAGAACCAGTGAAGCACCAGTGAAGCACCTGTGTAGAACCATATAGTGCTATGTAGAACCATATGTGGTGCTATATGGCCCCTATATGGTTCTACACTGGTGCTTCACTGGTGCTTCACTGGTGCTTCACTGGTTCTTCACCGGTGCTATATGGCACTAAAATGGTTCTTCTATCGTTACGATCCAAAGCAATTGTTTTGGTGCTATATAGCACCGTTTGTTTTTTTAGAGTGTAAGGTGTGTTCTAGTGCAGTGTTTCCTAGAGTAAATGTGTATCTGTTATCCTGTAATCTTGCTTTTTTCTGTAAAATCATAATTTTAGTTTTTTTCAGATTGACTGTCAGGGCCCAGTTTTGACAGTATTTCTCCAGCAGGTCCAGGTGTTGCTGTAAACCTTGTGCAGTGTCTGACAATAGCACCAGATCATCTGCATACAGAAGAGCTTTAATCTCTGAGTTGTTTAGGATGAGACCGGGTGTGCTGGATTGTTCCAGTTACACTGCTAACACATTAATATATAAATTAAACAGAGTTGGACTCAAGTTACAGCCCTGTCTCACCCCACGCCCTTGACTGAAAAATTCTGTTCTTTTGTCACCGATTTTAACTCCGCACTTGTTTTCTGAGTACATGGATTTAATGATGTCATATACTTTTCCTCCTATGCCTGATTGTAGAATTTTATAGTATAAGCCGTCGTGCCATATCGAGTCGAATGCTTTTTTAAAGTCAATGAAACATGCATACATTTTGCCTTTGTTTTTATGATGAACGTGTTGATTGACTAGCGTCTGTAGTGTGTAAATGTGGTCAGTGGTGCGGTGGTTTGGTAAAAATCCAATCTCTCTCTCTCTCTTTTGTGTACAGTAAAAGTACACAAAAAACTACTCAATTACAGTAACGTGAGTAAATGTAATTCGTTACTTTCCACCTCTGCATTTAACTCATATTACCAGTTGTATATAAACAGACACAATGGTGTTAAAACATTGGTCACAATTTCCTGTTCGTCTTACAGTATCCTGGTAAAACAGGATAATTTGCATATAGATGCAGCAGTAGTGTAACCGGGCCGACAGGTTAACCAGGGCTTTGCTAGCATGCTGCAGTGATTTCAAGTCTGTTTTATTTTAAATGACTACCTTGTTATAATGTTGTGTACACTTTACTACGTCTCCGTCTCTCTCTCCCCATTTGAAAAAAGCAGAAAAAAATATTATTTCTGAAACCAAGTGTACTGGCAAAATTCTATAATCACCCTTAAGCCGTTTTCTGTGTAGTCTTATAATCTTGTGTTTGCCAACCATGTCCTTTGAGTCACACGAACAATACACATTTAAGTGGCCCCTTAAACAAACACCTCATCCATTTCAATGGCTTTTAGAGCTTCAGGACCTGAAATAGGTGTTGTAAGGAACATGTGATATTCTTATTTGTTTTCCACTAGTTTTGACGTGTATCTTCTTTTCATGTATATATCACTCAAAGTCCTTATTCCTTTAAAGTGATTTATTCTTCCAAGTTTCGATAAAGAATCACATTTTCAAATACAGCATTATCCAACGATGTTTTCTCAACAACTTATTTGAAGAGGTACACTTAAATATGCTATATTACAAAAATATAGTGAGACGGTCAAAAGCTTGTGTTCTTCCACTATTCATAAGCATGTATTACATGTGCGTCGAAAACTCTTTTAAGTTAACTACCAAAATGACGTACATGCGCAGTAAGAAAAATATAAACCAAATAAATAACACACAACAGGAACTAACTTATTAACAAACCTTATTTTACAAAAATGACATAATAAAAAATATGAAAATAATCAATTCTCAAATATGGAATATGGCTCTTACAGCTGTATCATATAAAAGAGACATCTAAATAGTGTTATGTTGGTGTGCTTGCTTAAAGAATAGGATTGGAAAATGATGCTTGAAGTGCTACTTTACAATCATATTTTACCATGACAATTCTTTAAAGTAGCTTAGCACAACATGTAAATACTGTGGTATGTTAATATATTAGCATGTGCTGTTTTTCTTAGGGTATTTCCTTTGTGCTGCTTGTACTAGTTGACGTGTTTTTGTTATATTTGACAAAGTGCATGCTATTAAGACAATGTGTTGGTTTTTGGTGTATTTATAGGGAATGGCAATCTCTATATTAGGCCCTACATTTGAAGACCTGGCTACTAACGTCAACCAGGACATCAGTAATTTGTCCTACATCTTTGTGGGTCGTTCGTCGGGATACATTGGAGGCTCACTATTAGGAGGGATCCTATTTGACTGTATGAATCCACACCTCTTGCTCGGTAAGGCCTGTGGACTGCACAGGGAAATTGTACAGAAACACAGACAGCCATCTTTAACTTTGGTAAATTATTCACATATTGAAGAAAATATGTGTTCAACTGGTTATAGTTGCTAGTTTAACAGTTAAGAATATGGACTGAAAATGCAGAGGTTTTTAATTTGAGGACATTGTAGTTTACTGAGATTTTCTTAGTGTAAAAGCAGATGACAGAAAGCTCAAAAATTGCTCTGGAGTCTGTAGTCGGCAACTCACAATTTAATTTGACTTCTATTAAAAAAGAACTGTAGTAGTTTACTACAATAAACTATGAGTTGCCAGAATTTGAAAGTTGAAAAATAAAAAATGATCAGCATAGCCAATGGTGTTGAATCACACTGAAGGGGTTTATTTTGTGATAACAACCTGCTGCCTGTACATTATCCCACTTATTACACGGCTATTTACCTCATAAGTAAGGTAAGGAACATAAAATATTGATTTGAAATATTTTATTTGCTAATTTATAATGAATGCAGACCTTCCATGAGGAAAACACGTTTACTTTCAGTTTTAAGATAAGACAAGATGTCACAAACACTATTTGGTTTAATCATAAATAAATATAATGTCATATATGTTATTGAACATTTATATTTATTTTTTGAGTAATATTAAACTGCACCTGTCAAAATTATTTGCAGCCGTGTGTTATTGGTTTTGAGTGGTTGTTATCTGAAAAGAACGAACCTTGGAATTTTGTGACTGACCAATCAGAATCAAGCACTTTAGAGAGCCGTGCAATAAGTGATTGTTAAAGAAACACACCAACTTTGTGGGACTTTAGCTTATTTACTGTATCACCCAGAGCTTATCACAATGACTGAAAGTAAATTGCTTGGGAGCAGTATGCTAGCTGGAGCCATTTACTTCCAGTGTTTGTGCTAAGCTAGGCTAGCGGTGGGTACGTCAGCAGAGTTACGGGATGCAGAAGAAGATAAAGGTATGTATGGACTTATCAAACTCTGGGGGATACGGTGAATAAGCCAAAGTCCCAAAAAGTTGGTGTGTTCCTTTAAACCACTAAAGTTGCTTAAAATGTAACCCCACTTATTAACTACATATATTTATATTTTTTAGATTTTGAATGAATGAAAGTTTGAATATACAGCAAATACATTACAAACAAGGGGCGTAACCAAAAAGGTGTAGGCTGAAGCCATGGCTTATTACGCCTACCCTACGAACCAAACAACATCTACCCATGGAAATTTGGACATAAACAATATACCTACATAAACGTATATAAAGGGGAAAAGGTTGAGAAAAATGGCAGGCCGACAGGATTAGGTCACAGATGTTTTAATGTTACATATTTTAATCATTGACACAGATTGCGCTATGGCTTTGTCTTTGTATTGAAACAATAATTTGTTTATGCTGATACCACGTGCTGGTCCAGAGATATGAAAAATGGTCTAGAATTAGTTTCTTTAGGCTAATAGATCGGGTTGAATGATACAAGAGATATTTGATATAACAAGATTGACCACAGCTGTTTCTATAAACCAGGGATGGGCAACTTCGGTCCTGTAAGGACGGTGTCCTGCAGAGTTTAGCTCCAACTTGCCTCAGCACACCTCCCTAAAAGTTTCTAGTATAGTAAGACCTTAATTGGCTGCTTCACATGTGTTTAATTATGATTGGAGCTAAACTCTGCAGGACACCGGCCCTCCAGGACCGAAGTTGCCCATCCCTGCTATGAACAATGCAACTCTAAATGTGGCCACTTTGGCGACAGAAGGCCCTCCCAGTTCCAGTAAAAAACAACCATCATTTGATAAAGCCTGATGATTGCATGGGGGAGGGGCTCTGTACAAAGTCACATGAAGCACTTTGAGAAAGGTGTTTTTTAGGTAGAATTTGATCTTAACTCTTTCTCCGCCATTGACGAGATATCTCGTCAATTAAGAAAAAACGCTTCCCCGCCAATGACGAGATTTTCAGTCTTTCCGCAATACCGCTATTATATTATATATATTATATTATATAATACCCTTCCGCAACTTTTTAAACCCGGAAGTATTGCCCTATGGCAAGCGGCTGCATGTCCGTGTCTGTTTTAAAGATTGCTCTGAATGGGATCTCTATCAAAAGTCCTTTGCAAAAATGGAATTGTCTCTGCTTTTTGCTCAAAATTGGGTGTTTTTGAAAAAAACCTACCCATATTTGAGAGGTGATTACAAGAGAACTAATGAAGGTAGGATGAAACGGGTTTTTTTGTTTGAAAGCAGAGGGTCTGTTCTTTCATCTGATATATTGTTTGTTTATATATTTAAAGAAGAACATTTTCTGGAAGGAATTAAAATTTTGTGAAAATCATGAAAAATGCTGGCGCTGGCTGGCAACTTTTTTTTTAAAATGCTGGCGGGGAAAGAGTTAAGAAACAAAAGTTATGATACAGTTGATGTAAAATTTAATTGTTGGTCAGAAATATGTTGTTTGTGATTTCAAAGATATCTGCGGTTCCCCATTCAAGTATTTAGGACTTTAGTCTAAAATAAGTGCAGACATGACCGCCTAGTGGTCTTTCACTAAAAGGACATTTTTGGTCAGCCATACTGGACATCGGCCATTTAGATTTTTGTCATACAATTTCAAATTTTACGAAAGTAATGGCATATTGCTTTAAAACTTGGTATAATTCATGGGCATCATCCTCTGAATGTGCCTGCATGGTTTAGGGCTGGTACATACATTTTTATCACATAAAGAGAAGGAAAAAAAATAAAAATAATTGTACGACGAAAATCGCACCTTGCTTCCATCAGTCACTATTTTACGCTGCTGTAACCTTACATGCATGAATAAATTCCCTACTTGTCCTTATGTTTATTGATGGTAACCCACAGTATGTCTCTTAGTGTTTTGTAGATTTTTTTAGGATCTTATTCAAATGCATATATTCACGTTTCCTACATAATTAACATATAATGCAACAAAATGTTCTTTCTTGTATCTTTGAAACTGAATAAAGCTAGTAATCCTTTAAATGTGATTGATTTATGTCAACAGGCTTTTCCTTACTGCTCACGGCAGTTGGGATATCTGGCACATCTTACTGTAAACAGGCTTGGCTGCTTACCGTATTCATGTGTAGTGTGGGGGTGTCAATGGGAGTTTTAGATACAGGTAAGGGCAGATTTTACACCTTATATTAGTTAGGACCTCCAGTCTCATGTGTAAAATTGTTCTGTGTAACTGATGCGGTAACCGAGTCTCTCCTTGTTAACAGGTGGTAATGTTCTTATACTGAACACGTGGGGAGAGCACGCCGGACCACATATGCAAGCCCTGCACTTCAGCTTTGCCGCTGGAGCATTTGTTTCCCCAATCATAGCCAAGTTGTTTGGCGACAGTTCAGACAACAACACTATTTACCCACTTCTGACTGGCCACCCATCTAAAACTTTTGGCGCCACTTTGCCATTCACAGATACCAAAAGTTCCACTCCAACATCCATGTGGGCTTATATAGTGATTGGTGCTTTTGTTTTATTGGTGTCACTCATCTTTTTCCTCCTGTACTCTTGCAGTCCCCCCACCTCAAATTGGGCAAAGACGTCCCCAGGAAAGCAGAAGTTCTCCAAACACCACAATATTCTCATATTCCTGCTCTCTATGTTCTTTTTCTTCTATGTTGGAAGTGAAGTGGCATACGGCTCTTTTATATTTACGTACGCCAAAGACTATGCCCATATGCATGATGAGGCGAAGGCAGCAGGTCTAAATTCACTCTTCTGGGGAACGTTCGCTGCTGGACGAGGTTTGGCCATCTTCTTTGCGGCTTGTCTGCGCCCAGGCACCCTGGTCTTGTTTAGTCTAGTAGGCACTACGGTTTCATCACTGCTCCTGGTGCTTTTTAGCGACAATCACCCTATGCTCTGGGCCTGCACTGGCCTGTATGGGCTCTCTATGTCGACCACCTTTCCCAGTGGCATTTCATGGGTGGAGCAGTACACGACGGTGACGGGGCGATCAGCTGCAGTGTTTGTAGTTGGCACAGCACTCGGTGAGATGGTGCTGCCATCCCTGCTGGGCTTTTTACTTGGGCATGTGAGGAATCAGCCGTTGGTGATGTACCTGGCACTCGGGACATCCGCCTTCACCTCCATTCTCTTCACTGTCATGTACAAATTAGCATCGCCAGGAAGGGATGGTGTCCTGTGGAAAGCGACGGGCAGACGTACCAAGGAGGCCGATGACAGCGAGTACCGTCAAGCCCTGCTGGACAATGTGGAGGATGAGGAGGAGCAGGAGAACGATGGTTTGCCGATAGTAATCAATACATCAAATACCATGGTATTTTACCACAATAAAACCATGGTTAATTTTTGAAAGGTAAATCAATGGCACTGATATATGTTAAGACGGGGATCTCCAACCTTTTTGTGAGCAAGGTCTACAACGCATAAAACATTCTAGAGGGTTACTTTTTGATATAGTGTACTCCAAACGTTTTGTTTTAATTGTTGATTTTATTTTATTTTACTTGTTTATATGTTTTAGTATTGTTTAAAATGTTAACATACGTAAACCAAGCCAAGCTAATATAAAAATATGTAATAAATATTACAATTTAAACTATTAATAGAATGTGCTTTGGCGGGCACCTCACAGACTCTCTGGGGGCTACCTGCGGGCACCACGTTGGAGACGTGAATCTCTGAGATATCATGGGAAACGTAGGAATGCATATGAAATACTGTGAGTACCGTTTCTGCAATGATTTTAGTGTTTAAGCAATTGCTGTTTATTTTTGCATACAGGCTAAAATAACATACTGTAACTAAACATATAACAAATGGAAGAATACATTTGCCCAAACTAAATACATTAATAAGATTCTCTTTAAGCGCAGCATCGATCTGAATTGTATGACTTCTAATGTACTGGTTCACTTCTGTTATCATCATTGTTTGCCAACTGAAGAACATTCTTGACAGATGTGGTAGGCGAAACATCTTCATACCTCTTTATGAACCTGTTGAGGTCGATCAATTTACAGCCCCATCGATCTTCTTTGCGGAGTCGGAGCATCTCCCTGTCCAATGTCTCCATCACATGTTTACCTGCCTCCTCAGAGGTCGGGGCAAAGCTCACCAAAGTTTGCCCTAAATTATCATTGTAGACTATCTCGGCTCCCTAACAATTAATTAGGCATCTGATCAGCATGACTTTAATCGCTGGATTTCAAAACACAAAAATGTTACTGCAACAAAACAACTGAAGATCTGTGAGTCCTTAACAGAATTCTGCAGAAAAGAAACTTTTAATTATTATATATTTTTTATCTATAAAGGTTATGCATTGACGTCACTTTTCCACGTGACCACTCGAGAGCTCAGCCGGTTGAGTGACAAAACGTGCAACAAAATGGCTGGTTTTCATAGGGGCTGCTGCGAAAATGCCAGTAAAACTGACTATTATCAGCTTAAATTAAATTTAGTTGGACTTGATAGCAGAGGTGGACAATACTAAGTTACATTAGTTACATTTTCCAAGAATCTGTGCCGAGATTATTTTCGAGTGAAGTATCCTCGAAAATAATGTAATTACATTACCATTTAATTAAATATGAATTATGAATGTTTCACTGTTACAAATAACCGCCGGCAATCTTTTTTGTGATTTTAATATAGTAAAAGTGTAGGAATTATATTTTTAGCAGATTGATAGCCATTAATATAGCCATATTTCTGCTACAAAAATAAAAGATGAACTGTGTTGCTGTAATTGCTTAACTGAGATAACCACAGTTATCTTTGGGTCACCATTAACTGTTTGCCGTCATTTCTCGGGGTATCTTCTTTGTGTTCGTCGGAGGAGGGGGATGCGTGCGGGTTTGGAGCAGCGTGGGGATGGGTGGATGGTGGCGGAGTTTTTCATTTTGAAGTGAACTATCTTTAACTCAAGTCACTTTTACTCCTGTTTTATTCTTTTTAACATTTTAAACTGTTTTTTATTAAAATCACATTTATTTTCTTTAATTGTTATTTTAAATTCTCATGTATCTTTGTTTTTATTGTGATTTTATTGTGTACTGTATCTCTTATTTTTACATTTTCTTTTTTATATATTGTTTTCTCATTTCTGTGTAAAGCACTTTGAATGACCTCTGTGTATGAAATGTGCTATACAAATAAACTTGCCTTGCCTTATCTTTATTAACTGATTTACTGTATTTCCATCACTCCTTAGTAAAAAAAGTTATTAACATAGTAAGTATAGTAATCAATTCACATTACAAGCTAATATTTACCTAAAATAGCGGAAAACCTATGCAAACAGATTGACAGAGGAGACCAACATGTGATGTAGCCAATTAGTATGAGGGGATGATTAGTAGGCCAATGGGCAAGTTTGGCCTGGATGCCTGAGCACACTGTTTTACTTGATTGTAACTCTCTCTTTATACGACTCTGGTATCAGCAAGGTGCTGATATTTGGTTCAGTATTTCTTTATCCTTGTATAAGTGTGTTTTTTTATGTTTGTGTTTTTACTGTCATGCAGCTTGTTTTTTTTAAATTAGTGTGCAGAAACAATCAGCACCTAAGGCTACAGTTCTTCAAGTGCTTTCTAACCATAACATTAAATTAATGGTGAGAAAGATGCACCCCTTTAAAAACAGCAGGGTCAAAAGTAAGACATCGGATAATTTGGAGCTCAAATTAGTGTCCGTTCCACTAACACTAACCCTCTGAGTTACATGGTCAATTGTGTTTTGGACGGTTGATGTTCCTTACTGGTACTGTGTGCATTTGATTTTCCAGAGAATCAAAACTTGCATTTCAATTAATACAATTTGGAAGTCATTCTCAAGGGACACGCAATTGGCAAAACCTATAGCTTGAAAGCACTGTGCTGCAGGTCTGTTTGGATTTTAAAAATAAATATCAAATACCTTTCAGATCAGATTAGTGATCAGATAAAAACATTTCATTCTTGTAAAACATTTTGGGTCGCTTTAGTAAAATACAGTGCATAAAAATCAACATCTAAGTCGGAAAAAGGTATAGATGGCTCCATGGAACTTTGAATATATTTCTGTTTTGTTTTGTTTTGTTGGGTTAAGAAAGAAAGGTAAGTTAACATTAATCAATGCTGAGTTTTAAAACAAAATGCTGGGTTGTTTCAGACCAAGGGTCTCCAACCTTTTTGTGAGCAAGGGCTACCACAATAGATAAAACAATCCGGAGGGCTACTTTTTTGATATAGTTTGCTTAAAACTTTTTTGTTTTACTTGATTTTATTTTATTTTATTTTACTTGTTGATATGATTTATCATTGTTTAAAATGATAGTTTACCCAAACATTCTGTCATAATTTTCTCAGTCTCATCTTGTTACAAACTTATATATAAGTTTCTTTTTTTCTGATCCATTTGCTCACAAAGCCTGTGCAAACATCCTGTCACAGTTCTGTCTTGTGTTTTCCCTGTACCAGTCTCTTATTTTGAAGTAATGTCTTTATCTGCCATGTTTGTAGTTCTGTGTAGTTCCTCTGTGCATTGGTCCTCGTGTTGATTGTTTCCCAGGTGTGTCCTGTTACCTCGTTTACGCTTGAGTATATTCAATTCAATTCAGTTTATTTGCCAGACTCATGTCCAAAAACCACACAAGACAGGACAGATAAAAACAGAGAAAACATACAAACAGTTAAAAAGGGTAAATACAAAAATTAAAATACATACAAACATTTCAACCAATGCATTCTCAGCCTGGATGTGTACCTGGACCAACTCACTAAGGGATTTGAGAGTGCCACCATGATACTGTTGGAAGACTTATCCAAACATGGCATAAACTTAAACATCAAATTTCTTAAAAGTGCCTTTACAGTTTTTTCTGATTGACTAAGCACATTTTTTGTAACTATTGGCTATTTTTGCAAAACTCTACACACAAATAAGAAAACCTTTCACCCAATTATCAAAACATTGTAGTTCTCTTGCAAAAGCGAACACAGCTAGATTAACTCTGCACACCTTCGTAAAAATTGTGTTTTCGTATCAAACAGTAAACACAAGCCATCATCTACTAAGCACACAATGTGCCAACTACACACTGATGGTATGAATACAAAACACATCTGGCTTTTGCTTTCTCTGTGTACAAATGTCAATTTGAGGTCATACTTTTGTCATAGTGTCATGTAAACATACAAGGATCCAAACTTCAAGTATTGTTGTTTATTCACACTAATCAAAACAAAGATAAAGTCAGAACACAAAACAGTATTTTCACAAAAAAAGACAATCAGCCTAAATCATGTCGTCTTTCTGGGTCTGGCCACAAAATTATAATAATGTTCCTGCCACGTCACCTGGTTTTACTGAGGTTAAAACCAGCCTCATTTACAAAAAGTAGCTCATGTCCCATGGCATCTGCTTCTAGTTTTCATCACTCTCTGGACAAGACAAAACAAATGCAACACATCAGGCCCATGCACAGCACTACAGTATGCACTTCCAAATTCAGAACCAATGACACTATGGCTTTCCTGCACATAGTCATATCGCAGTTGCTTTACACTTTCTGTGTTTCTCTCGAAAGGAACTCTGTAAATTTGCTTCATTCTTATTCTGTGGCGCGCAAGTACACGACTTAGTGCTGAAATGCTTACACATTGTATATTTTGAAAGATTGTGTCATTATCAATTATGCGCTGCTGTATTTCGCACAGAATTTTTGCATGTATGGTACTATTGTGTTTCTCATTAGAGTATGGCAGTGCTACAAAGTACTTACCGATTCTCATTTCGAAATGTCCTAATGATGCTTGCCACAGTGTAGCGGCTCAAATTAGGCTGAACCCGCTGGCCAGCTTCCCTCAGGGTCATCCCATGGTTGATGACATGGTCCACTATTGTTGCTCTGATGTCATCAGTTATTCTATGTCTTACTCTTCTTACCCTTCCTCTTTCCCCTCCTCGTCCTCTTCTTGCTCCTTCTTGTCCTCTTCCTCTAATTTCCTCCAACCCTCTCCCTTCTTCAACTCCACGTCCTCTTCCTCCAACTTCTTCACCTTCGCGTCCTCTCCCTCTGCCTCCTCATCCTCTTCTTGCTCCTCCTTGTCCTCTTCCTCTAACTTCCTCTAACCCTCTCGCTTCTTCACCTCCACGTCCTCTCCCTCGGCCTCCTCTGATTCTCACTCTTATCACTTTTACTGCTCCTTCCATTGTACTCCACACAGAAAGCTTACCTGCGGCTTATTTATACTACTTAGGCTTTTTTTAAACGTCGTTACGTAACGCCGTTCTTTTAAACGGCGTTATTCCAAACACTGCTGTTAAAAGATCGCTGTGTCTCATATCACCTTGTTATTTGTACACGGTTTGACTATATGTTACCCACACAGAAAAGAGAGATTTCTGGTGTCACATAAAGCAGTTTTTATTTTTGTTGTCACAGCTGTAGAAACAATAAACACAAAGGCAAAACTGTGAGTTGCTGTATGTTTCTATACTGCTGGCAGTGTGACTTCTTCATATGTTTTATGAAGCATATGTTACACAATAGACGTTGCATATATTTAACTAATTACAAACTGAATTTACAAATTATAGATAAAGTCAAAACAAAAACACTTGTATTTTCACTAAATATGAAATGCATAGGCCACATACTAATATAATGTTGCTACATAGCCTCCAACTCAAACCCATTAAACAATTAATGGTTGCATAATATTTATCCTTAACTGTAACATCCATTATTTAACAATTAAACTGCATATATATATATATATATATATATATATATATTTACTCTCAAACCAACACATTACATTGTTTCATCCCCCTCGTGTGATCCTGGCTTGTGGCCAACTCACACGCAATATTGCTTTGAATCGCTGATGCGAAGATTTACGCTCTAATTTACATATTAGTACACAGTAAAACATTATATAAACACATGAACGTTATCTCAACCATGACTTGTGCAGATATATATCACAGATCTCACCTGTAGAAACAATAAACACAAAGGCAAAACTGTGAGTTGCTGTATGTTTCTATACTGCTGGCAGTGTGACTTCTTCATATGTTTTATGAAGCATGAGGCTGTTCTCTATCGCCCCCTAGCGTCACTCGCCAACCCACACAGATCTCAATGATATTTTAAAATGCACAAATAGCAAGTGTGAAAAAGCTAAACATCCTTTATATTTACAACTGCTGAACATAAATAAAATAAATAAAATAAAGTACTAGGCAACTAAATTCAATTCCTCTACACCCTCCCCCACTTAAAAAAAAAATGTATTTCTACATTTTACCACAAACGGATTATTATTCCCGGACGACCTGGTTTCTGCTACAAGACAAAAGGTAGGTTATCAGTAAGCATCAATAGAGTGCATTCATTTAGTCAGCCCCCTATTTACCATGGTTTACTTCTAGAAAAATAAAGGGGGGGTTACTTACTATTGTAACGTTTTTCGACTAAGCACTTTAGCATTTATTCTGAGTCTTACTACCCATAATGAAAGCATATAAACAGCAATATTTATAATAGATAAATCTTACCATAAATCTAGATTCCAACAGTATCGGCCACATATTCACTAAATCTTGTCAACTCTTATTCTATTCTGCTTACTTTACAGGTCACCAATATATATCCTCTTCTTATTATTCCTTTATTTGTCTCTAATTTACTGTCAAATCTTCCATTTATCCCCAGGGCCTCCACAGGTTCAGTCCATCTGTGGGATGTAAACTTAACTCGTTCAGTTCTGAGGTTCTTCGTACCATCGTTGGTTCTCCCAGTGCATCATAAGTCAACATCTTCGGCTGGCGTCTCTGTCGTTGAGGGTAAGTGTATGATTGAGTCCTCTCCTGTTCACACTCTGTTTCTCGATCCTCTTGTTCACACTCTGTTTCTTGATCCTCTTCTTCAGAGATGTTGTCCGCCTGTGAGATATTGTCTTCCTCTGTCATCAGGATATCCTGGTGTTCCATTTCTTCATGGACAGAAAAGTGCTCAGGGGATGCTGTTCTCTGTGCTATAGGTTCGAATGGTTCAGCCTCAGGATTTAGAGTGGTATGAGTTTCACTTTGGTCTGAGCCAGGTGGAAACCGATAGCGTAGTGCATATCTGTCATCGTCATCACTGTCTGAGTCATTGTACTGTTCTGGCGATTCACTTTTCTTGGCTCTGCCCACGCTCCTACGCTTTTGCTGTTTCTGACTAACAGGATTTTCTACTGGTAAACTATCGCAGGGTAGCAGAAGATTTCTGTGTACTATCTTGCTTGGTCCACCGTTTTCAGGCTTGATCTCGTACACGGGACTGTCAGGGCTCTTCCTACTGATCACAGTGTATACACAATCTTCCCAATGTGAACGTAGCTTTCCTGGCCCTCCTCTTTCACTGAGGTTCCTAAGCAGCACTCGGTTGCCAGGCCATAGTTCAACACCGTGGACTCTCTTGTCGTAGTATTGTTTTCCTCTCTGTGCCTCTTTGTTTGCGGTTCTTGATGCAATTCCGTAGGCTTCCTGCATCCGGGTCTGCCAGTTTCTCACATAATCTGCATAATTCTGGTGTTTCTTATCCATTGGCAAGTTAAACATGAGATCGATGGGAAGTCGGGGTGAGCGGCCAAATAAGAGGTAATATGGGGAAAACCCAGTTGCTTCACAGCGGGTGCAATTGTATGCATGGATCACCTTTGACAGTGAATTTTTCCAGTCAGCCTTCTCAACATCACTCAGTGTCCTGAGCATGGATAAGAGCGTCCTGTTGAATCTTTCAACTTGTCCATTGCCCATAGGGTGATAGGGCGTTGTGTGAGATCCACGTACACCACAAGTCTTCTGCAGCTGATCCATCAGGTGGTTCTCGAATTCCCTCCCCATGTCATGATGTATTTTCTCAGGAAAGCCAAACTTGAGAGCAAAATCTCCAAACACATGTTGCACCACAGTTTTTGCTGATTTATTTCTCGTGGCATAGGCCTGAGCGAAACGTGTGAAGTGGTCCATCACTACAAGTATGTATTCATATCCATTCTTGCATGTTTCGAGATGGAGAAAGTCGATGGACACTAGCTGGAATGGGTATGCAGTTTGAATTGGGACCAATGGAGCTTTTGGAGTCCTGTGAGGTTTCTTCTTTTTTAAGCACTCACATATGCGCATCACAAAGTTCTCAGTTTCTTTTTGCATCTGAGGCCAGTAGAATCTCTCACGTATTAAGTCTAGTGTCCTCTCCACTCCAAGGTGTCCCATCTCTTTATGTAACTCTTTATAGACAGTTTGGTGATGTTCTCTTGGTAAAACAAGTTGGTTTCTCTTTCCTGCTCTTCTGTAGAGGACCCCTCCCTCATCCAAATAAAGCCTTGCCCACTGTTTCAGCAACATCTTAACATCCGTTGGCTCTTTCCTGAGAGTATGGCCAGATGGACGACTGTTGTTCCTTTTGAACATCAGAACACGGCTAATGACTGAATCCTGCTGTTGAGATTGCTTTATTTGTTCCAGAGAGAGACACTGCTCAAAAGGCAGCAAAACTTCATCATCCACCAACTGCATGGCCTGTACATCGAGTCCACTTGTCCATACAGGAGCATCAATCACGGGTAATGTTATGCCTTGCACCGTAGCACTGATAACATCTTGGTTTACCTCTTCTGTGCACAGTTTCATGTACTGATCAATGTCCAGTGGCATTCTTGAAAGACCGTCTGCGTCCGCATTGCATCTGCCTGGACGATATTTGATGGTAAAGTTAAAGTCAGCCAACTCTGCGACCCAGCGATGTCCTGTTGCATTAAGTTTAGCTGTTGTGAGGATGTACGTTAGGGGATTATTATCTGTGTACACTTCAAAATGTGGAACATGGAACAGGTAATCTCTGAAGCGTTCACAAATCGCCCATTTTAACGCCAGGAACTCCAATTTTCCAGAATGCATGTGGTAGTTTTTCTCTGGTGGTGTAAGTGTTCTTGATCCATATGCAATCACTGACATCTTCTCTTTACGTTTCTGATACAGGACTGCTCCTAGACCATCCTGTGATGCATCGCAATGGAGGACAAATGGCAGCGTCAGGTCAGGGTATGCAAGGATTGGTGGCTGTGTTAAGTGATCTATCAAGTTATTCAATGCATCTTGGTGAGTCTGTGTCCAGGTTATGGGTGTGTTGGGTGGTACCTGTCCTTTTGACTTTGTACTCGCTTTCTTTCTCTTTCCCTTTGTTTCAACAGGTAGCATACTTTTTGGTGGTGCGGCTATCAGCTGGTAGAGAGGTCTTGCCAGACGGGAGAAATTAGGAATGTATGTCCTGTAGTAGGAAAGGAATCCCATCATCTTTCTCAAGTCTCCTACTGTAGCTGGTGATCTGAGCTTTAATGCCTGCACAGGTGCTATTTCAGCAGGATCCATCGAGTATCCCTCTTCTGACACGATGCGGCCCAAGAAACGTACTTTCTTTTTAAACAGCTCACATTTGTGGGGACTCAGCTTGACTCCATGCTTTTGATATCTCTGGAGTACTGTGCGAACATGATTCACATGGTCATTAAAGGAAGAGCTATGTACAAGGTTGTCGTCCAGGTAGGGTTGACAGATGGTATCACGTAGACCTTCAAGACAAGCTTCCATGTTCCTCTGGAATTCAGCTGGGGCCGAACTAAGGCCAAACGGAATCCGGTTCCACTGGAATAGCCCCCATGGTGTAATAAAGGCTGTCAATGGTTGGCTCTCTGCGTCAAGGAATCCTTGGTGGTAGGCTTTACCTTGGTCCAAGACCGAAAACCAAGAGCTACCACTCAGGGAGTCTAACATGTCCTGGATTCTTGGGATGGGGTGTCTATCAGGTACAGATTTCCGATTCAGCTCTCGATAGTCGCAGCATAATCTCAGGCTACCATCCTTTTTCCTCACGCATACCACTGGTGAGGAGTAAGGGGATCTCGATTTGCTTATCCACCCTTTGTTCAGCAGGTCCTGGAGGTACTCCTTCACTTCCTGTAAGAGGGGTTTAGGCACAGAGATGTATGTCTTTTGCACAGGTGTCTTGTCATGCAGTGTAATGTGCATATGCAGTGAGGGAATGCAACCAACATCATTATCATCGGCAGCAAAAGCTTTACACTCTTCTCTTAATAACTGTCGCACTACCTGTTGTTGTTCCTCAGTTAGGTGTTCAAGCTTTATTGGGGGATCCCACAGACTGGGTCTCTCTGTTTGGCCTGATGTTACACTCACTTCACAGGTTTGCATGAGATGAGGGTTTTGTTCACTCCCAGGTGCTGTGTGTGTCTGACATGCTTGTAAGGGCTCTGCTGTGGCTGGATAGGCTGTCTTTATCATTTGGAGATGTCCCAGGATAAGACGTGGGGTCAGTTCAAGACACTGTTTGGTAGTATTGGTGACAGCAACTGGTACCTGGGTTGTCCTTCCTGCCGTCACTTTGACTAATCCTTCTTGGATCACTATACCCTCAGGTAGTGTTGACGGCTCACAGGGGACAAACAGTAAGGTTTGTTCTGAAGCTTGTGCCCCAATACGTACCCGTGCATGGATGGTTGTTATGTGTTCTGCTTTCAGCTGTACCCTTTGTTTCCCGGCTCGAACAGTTCCGACATTTACATAGGAGTTTGTTGTTTTTAACAGCTTAAGCATTGACTTTGCGGTTGTAATGGATACAGAGAAGGCTTGGCTTATCATGTGTGTTGTGTTTGGCTTACATCTTCGTTTTTCCCACCTGTTGACCATCTCCTCAATGACATTAAAGCCAATAATAGGGTTTTCAGCCACATTAGGGTCATTTGTCACGAGAATGGGTACTTGAAGGGCTTCTTCTGTGTCAATATCACTGGGAAGCCGAAATCTCACCTCTACCCAGCCTTCAAATGGGATCTCGGTGTTGTTTGCAGCCAGTCCTGTGAGTGTTCCTGGGCCCAGAAGTTCATCAATGGGTCGGATGATGGCATGTGGTAAGTATTGTTTTCTCCAATCAGCATTGATAATACTCGCTTGGGCTCCTGTGTCCCACAAGGCCTCCACTGTGATGTCATCCAGTTGGCAGTGAATCAAGCATCTCCTCCCAATCAGTTTAAGAAGTTTTGTTTGGTCAGAGGGGGACAGATAACATACTGGTACATTACCATCAGGGGTCATTTTAACTGTTTGCATGCTGGACTCACTGTTGTTTACCTTATCACAGTGTTGGACTTGAAAGGGTCTAAAAGCCTGCGGCATCACTGGACTTGGTTGGGACCCGGGAAAAGACTGGACTACTGCGGGCCCCTGTTCAGCAGTCCCACCCCATTTCCCGACATTGGTCGTCTTTGTCTGCAGCCTCGAGATAGATGTCCCTCTTGGCCGCACCGGAAACAGTGTCTGCATTCTTCACCTCTCTGTGCTTCCTGACATGACCGACAACCTCTTGGCAGCCCCTTGGCCCTCTCAGCTCTCTGTGGTAATGCAGCTGATTGCGAATGTGACCTGGTTGCTTCCATTGTCTCACGAAAGATCTTTGTCATTTCCATGACGTTTGCCTTGAGGTCTTCAATGGCTTTGGTAGTATCAGTGTCAGCATCTTTACCTCGTCCTTGTTTCTTTTTGTCCCTGACTACTGTGTTATCTTTCTCCCTGACTTCAAGCTCACTTCCAAACTGCCTACTTTCACAAGGGTGCTCAACTGCCTGAATTTCACTAAGCTTAAGGGGCTTTGGTGTCACAGCTTTTCTTAATTTGGTCTGTCTTTCTAATTCTAAGTTAGCAGCTTCACCTAACTTTTCAATTAACACCTCATCTGTCACTTTTGGATCTTCAAGGTATGGTTTAATCTGGAACTTGACAGCATCACTTAAAAGTCCGGTCTCCAGTGAACGGAGGAACTTTCGCTGTATGAGTTCAGGGCTAAACTGTTCTCCATCCTTTTCATCTCCAGACTTCCAAAGCAATTTCTCCCTCAGCTCTATAGCTCGAAACAAATAACTCTGGGCAGACTCTTTGGGTTCCTGTGATATGTTCATTAGCCTGTGCAGCAAGTCTGATGAGGAGTCAATTTTGTAGTGCCCTCTCAGAATCGTCTTCAGTGTGGGGAGCGTAAGGTCTCTTTTGATCTCCAGCAGCTCTCTTAGGTGTAGGCCCGGACTCACAGCCCTCACGACTGCCTCGATGATTTCAGCCTCCGAGTAACCCTTCTTTAATCCAGACTCTATTTGATTGGTCAGACTGGTGTATGACAGCTTCTCTTTTTGGCCTGCTTCTCCAATCTGTCCAAATATTCTAAATTCTTTTCTAAGGGTCATCTCAGGCATCGAATCAGACTGTCGGAGTACGGTCTCCCTCCTGCTTGTTCCTTGTCTGCTGCTCTGAAGTTTCGCCTCCAAGGCCACAATCTTTTCCTCCAGCGTACGTCGAACATCATCCTGTCTCTTTTGTAGCTCTACATACTCCTTTTTCAGTTCCCCGATTTCATCAGGTTCTGCATGTGGGTTCTCTGGCTCTTCAGGCTTTTCATATTGCTCCAGGAAACACAGAAGTTCATTTAGAAATCCTTCATAATTTTCTTCTGTTTCACCTTCCTCAATTTCCTCCAGTGTTCTCTCTGCTAGTCGTATCAGTGCTCGCCTCGAGATGCCAGAAAATCCCTTTTCTGCTGGCTCACTGCATTTTAGATAGAGGCATACCTTAATGAGCTGTGATTTGTCTAATGTTAGGAGCTTGGAGCTTACACAGTCTTGAAGTTGTTCCATTTTTTTTCTTTCTTTATGTGAAATCCAATCTTGATTTTGAATCGTCTTATCTGTTTAAATCTGCTCTCTGTATTGATGAATCTTCTCTTATTTACAGGTTCGTCTCAAGGAGGAGCTGTTTCCCTCTCACTGTTGACTCAACAGCGCCTCCTGGCTGGCTCGCCATGTTTATGTTACCCACACAGAAAAGAGAGATTTCTGGTGTCACATAAAGCAGTTTTTATTTTTGTTGTCACAGCTGTAGAAACAATAAACACAAAGGCAAAACTGTGAGTTGCTGTATGTTTCTATACTGCTGGCAGTGTGACTTCTTCATATGTTTTATGAAGCATATGTTACACAATAGACGTTGCATATATTTAACTAATTACAAACTGAATTTACAAATTATAGATAAAGTCAAAACAAAAACACTTGTATTTTCACTAAATATGAAATGCATAGGCCACATACTAATATAATGTTGCTACATAGCCTCCAACTCAAACCCATTAAACAATTAATGGTTGCATAATATTTATCCTTAACTGTAACATCCATTATTTAACAATTAAACTGCATATATATATATATATATATATATATATATATATTTACTCTCAAACCAACACATTACATTGTTTCATCCCCCTCGTGTGATCCTGGCTTGTGGCCAACTCACACGCAATATTGCTTTGAATCGCTGATGCGAAGATTTACGCTCTAATTTACATATTAGTACACAGTAAAACATTATATAAACACATGAACGTTATCTCAACCATGACTTGTGCAGATATATATCACAGATCTCACCTGTAGAAACAATAAACACAAAGGCAAAACTGTGAGTTGCTGTATGTTTCTATACTGCTGGCAGTGTGACTTCTTCATATGTTTTATGAAGCATGAGGCTGTTCTCTATCGCCCCCTAGCGTCACTCGCCAACCCACACAGATCTCAATGATATTTTAAAATGCACAAATAGCAAGTGTGAAAAAGCTAAACATCCTTTATATTTACAACTGCTGAACATAAATAAAATAAATAAAATAAAGTACTAGGCAACTAAATTCAATTCCTCTACATATACAAATCACAACACATAAATAGGAAAATGATCGCGTTATTTTGTCACTTATTGGGAGCAGTATACTAGCTGGAGCCATGCATTTCCAGTCTTTGTGCTAAGCTAAGCTAGCGGGGGCTGCGTCAGACAGAGTTACAGCACGCACGGAGATGAGAGAGGTATGTATGGACTTATCTAACTCTGGGGGATACGGTGAATAAGCTAAATTCCCAAAATGTGGGCGTGTTCCTTTAAGCATTCAGAAAAAACTGTAATGTAATCACTCCTACAGATACAAACATCTGACTAGCACTCCCTCCTCTGGGAACCTTGAGTAAAATTCTCATTGCATCATTGTAGGCAACTTGTACCTTATGCATGCTGGATTTTTTATAAGAAGACCACAGATGGGCAGTATAGAGTGAACAGAGCCACTTTAACTTGAGTGGAACAGTAACCAAACTTACGTGCTATGTTTGTATGTTTGTATGATTGCCTGTGCATATAATTTATAACACTGTCTGTACATGTCATCATCATCATCATTCATATGATCTGCAATACAATGACCAAGGTATTTAATCTTTTTGCAGACCTCAAGACAATTATTGGCTAACATGAACACAGGAAAATTAAGCCATTTATCCTGTTTCGTTCTGCATATTAAGACAGCACTTTTGCTGGAATTATATTTTATATCAAATTCCACCCCATAATCAGAGCATATATTAAGAAGCTCCTGCAGCCCAGCACTACTCGGACTAAAAATAACAAGGTCATCTGCATACATGAGATGATTTACCAGCATGCCACCGATCATACAACCAGTGTTACAACCATTAAGGGCCCTATTTTAACGATCTAAGCGCATTGTCTAAAGCGCACAGCGGACCGTCTAAATGGGCGTGTCCGAATCCACTTTTGCTAATTTAACGACGGGAAAAATGGTTTTTGCGCCGAGCGCATGGTCGAAAAGGGTAGGTCCTATTGTAATGGGAGTATTTTGGGCGTAACGTGCAGTAAACCAATGAGAGACTCAGCTCTCATCCCCTTTAAAAGCAAGTTGCGCTGGCGCTATGTCTAATCTCTATTTAGATGACGGACTTTGTAAACTGAAAAACTAAGCGGAGGAAGAAGATCCCCAGTTTAAGATTAATGTTAAATAATTGTGTTGTTTTTCACTTGTATTGAAATTGTTATTTTTTTTATTATAACCTTTAAAACCCGTTTTCTTTTAGTCATGGAAGTAAAAAGCAGGCTTGTAATTGCTTTAAATGTATGGCTATCCAATATCATCAAAAAATAATTTACAAGTATGTAAGATAAGGTTTGTACTATAAAAATACTTTATTTGTAACAAACAGGAGATAAAGAATTTACAAACGGCTCTCCTCACGTTTCAGCACTTTGGACAGCGGTTTTTTTAGCAAAGAGTTTTTTAAGCATTACTTAAAAATGTTTCTCATCTCACCATATCCACAGTTACAGAGTCATCATTATACAATAAATCCGTGAGGTAGCATTAAAAAAAAACATTTAAAAACAGACGCATTTGTTCAAAGCAAAGCATTTATTTTACTTACCAGACTGCAGGTGAAGCAGCTCTCTGCGCCTTCTAACGTCTCATAATTAGTCCTCATTTATGTCCAAGAGACTCAATAATAATCTTTGACATTCAATCCTTTAATCTTTCATATTTAAAAGAATTTTGTGCTGCTGCGCATTCATGTACCTTGTGATAAAACCCGCGTTGTCCTCCCGTGTATAGGCGCATTTTACTAATGCGCTCTTTAAATAACATAAAACACATTGCGCCATTGACTTTAGACTTTAGACCAGGTTTTTGTTGGTCAATGGCGTAGTCTATTTTAGTTGCCTCAAAATAGCAACGCGCCAACAATGCGCCTGAACTCGTTTTCAGACCAGAACGCCCATGGGCGCAAAAGGGGGCGCAAATGCATTTGCTATTTAAACAACGCGGCGCTAAACGTGAAAATTAGGGTGGAAACTAGCGAAAGACACTTGCGTCGCGCATTGCGCTGCATTGCGCCGGGTGTAAGATAGAGCCCTAAGTCTCCTTGACAATTCATTAATATATAAATTAAATAAGACTGGGGACAAGATTCCTCCCTGCCTTACACCATTGGACACTCTAAAGGGGGCAGACATACTACCCCCCCATTTAATATGCATCTGCTGGTGGGCATACCAATAGGCAAGAACCCTCACAATATACCCAGGGACTCCCCTTTGCTTTAGCTTAATAAAAAGCTGTTTGTGATTCACTCATCAAATGCTTTGGAGGCATCTATAAAACACATGAGAATAGTAGAATTTTTAGACTTATACAAATTCACTATTTCCTTAAGAGCATAAATACACATGTCTGTGCCATGTTTAGGCTTAAATCCAAACTGATTATCTAGGGAAGAGATATACCCACTCACCCTTTCAAGGAGGATTCTTTCCATTACCTTGGACAAAATACTGGCCAATGCTATAGGTCTATAATTATCCAGGCATCCAACTTTTCCGGCTTTGTTCTTAATAACTGGAACAAGCAGAATAGATAACATTGAATCTGGTAGTATGCCATGGATCAACAAACCAGTACAGTTGATTGCTAGGAGGGGAACAAGCCTAAGACTGGCATTTTTCAGATGCTCTGCAGTTATTGAATCCATACCACATGCTTTATTGTTAGGTAATTTCCATATGGCATCAAATACCTCATTTGTCAAAATATTTATAAAATCATTACTGATAACAGAGTCCTCCACGTGTGGATCATGCTTTAAACAATTAAAGAGGGAGCTATAGTGCTGTCTCCATATTTCAGCAACATTATCTTCTCCGGAGACTCCTTCAACAGTACAAGGAAGGGAAGATTTACAGTTATTAAGGGACCTCACCTCCTTCCAAAAATCAGTAATATTGTTGCTCATCATTTTACTAGCCATAGAGTCAGCCATCATAGCTTGCTCATTTCTAGATATAAAACGAACAGCATACTTATATCTGGCATTTGCAAGCTTTTTACTCTCAAGCTCAGGGCCCTGCCTAGGTCTCCCAGCCAGGTCCCAAAGCCTGTAAGCTTCCCGAGCTTCAGTGTGATATGGTGCTACATGCTCATTCCATCCTGGTCTAATATTAAAAGCCATGTTTCTCCTGTGTTTTTGAAGAGGTTTACCCATAGACATCATATAGGTAGACGCCCTATCGACCGCTACTGCCTACTGGCGCGGTGAGATATGGGGCCACCATCTTAGATCGGTCACCCGCTCCACTCAGTGTAATCTGTATGACTGGTGGATTGAGCTATCAGCGCATTTAATTAATCATATCTCAGTGAATACCGAACAGATTTTCACGCGGGTTTTTTTTGCTGCAAAGGTCATTCATGGAGCTATGATATAGGACACATGGTTCGGCGTATTTTAACCCCTTATGTGCCGCAAACCCCGTTTGAGTGGGGGTGACAATGTGATGTACATCTTTAAATGAATATTTCTCTGGGATTCTTTGGGCTAGAAACCTAATCTTGGTCTTGTTTTAAAGAAGACAATTTAGGGTTTTTCACAAATGAGTTAGAACGTAAAAATATTAAATATAAATATTTTTATAGCCGTTTACCTTTATTTTAATATATCAAATTATGCAGTAACATATTAATTTATAAATAAAATTACATAAAAGTTAATGTTTCACACAATAAATAATGTTAACATGAAGCAATATGTCTCAAGTAGTTGTGATCCAAATCACAAAAAAAATGATGTTTGGGTCACAATTTTAATGGTTTTACCAACAACTGCCACTAGATTTGCCACATACTCTTGTACTCTTGTATACTCACAAACTAATAAATTACTGTCACCGCAATATTATTCATGCAAAAAGATTTTGAAATATTAAAACTAAATTCTGAGAGCTTTCTGGTGATATATAGCTTGCCATGATTTTTTAGGTTTAGAGTAGGGTTTTAGTGTTATATGCAAAAACAAATTTGGCCTACCTGTGGGCCCGTAACATTTTTAGAAACTGACTCTCACTGTGTCATAATTTTCCCCAAATGGTAATGAAATATGAAAATTATACTATTTGAGCTTTCCAACAATATATAGTTTGTCAATATTTAGGTTTAGAATCTTAGTGTTACCAACACTAATGTGGACAGCGCCACTTAATGTTCATAGTAGGAATGAATGAATATTCACTAAACAGTAATAAAATATTCTGATATAAGATATAAAGTGAGTCCAAAATCAAAATATGTGGTGTAGGACATAAGATATTTTATAAATCACACACTATAAATATGACAAAGATGCAGAAACAGATAGTTGCAATAAAATAAGACTTTTTTATGGTGAAGAAACAATTTAAAATGATTTGTAAACCCCCCCACACACACGCGCGCGCACGCACGCACGCACGCACACACACACACACCCCTGAAAGAGAACTGTTTTCCAGAGCTTCTTTCCCGTGCTCCCTTTCTGTAGTTCAAGAGAGGTGAGTTTGGCAACATGGTGGAGCCTTATCTTTAAAAACACAGACACAACCAGTGACAACGAATCAGACTGATAGTTGTCGATTCCAAACCAAGTCTCCTCAATGTCCTCCCTACGAAGGAAAACATCCTCTGTTCCTGTTGACATCTCAGCTTTTTAAAGCTCGGCAGATCACGCAGCTCACAGCACCTTATAATAATAATAATAATAATAATACACATTTATATAGCGCTTTACACAATACTCACAACAGAGAAACTCTTGTAATTATTACTTTACTTTACCCCACTCTCCTTGCAGGGTGAACAGCGGCTGGTGCAGTAAACATAGCCTAGCGAACGTTAGCTGGCTACGATTTCAGTACAGTAAAATCAATAAGCTGGCTCTTTCTCAATTTTCTGGTAATATTCTATTCACAAAATACAACCAATAGTACCGCGATGTTAAAAAGTACTTGTGAAAATAATCCTCCGGGCTCTATTTGCGATCGTCCGCCGATTAGAACAGGAAAATGCTCCACAGTGCTCTGACATCTTATCTGCTGCCATGCAACGAAACTAGGAGAACGACCGGTTTAAGATGGCCGCCGTATTTCTCAGTCCCCAGCGGCCAATAGGGCATCTAGTCTTCTATATGATATCTATGGGTTTACCAGCCTCCAACAGAGCAGCCACAACATCATCATACATGGCACATAGATTACTCTTGTGCACCTCACTCTGACAATTTACATCCTTACACATAATAGCTTCTCTAGGAAGACAAAAATTACTTAAATAGTGGTCTGTATTAGTATAATAAGCCAGAAGAGATTGAGACCAGTCTAATTTAGTACTCACATTACCACTGATAGCATTGTTGTTAGTCTGTTATTGTGACCCCATATTTAATACCCATATTCTCTATGGCTGCATGCCCATCAGCTGTACTAAAACAATGGTCAAGCCATGATGTTGTGTGCCAGGCTTCACTTATGTATGTATAACTATCTGCAGGCAACAGTACTCTACTTGATAAAGTGAAGTTATTATCTTGACTAAAGCAGATCAGATGCTTGGCAAATAATGAGTTACTGTCATTGATATCAGCATTCATATCCCCAACAACATATACATTACAGATACTATTATCTTGAATAAAAGCATTTATAAAAGCCAATCTATTTAAATATTCAACCTCATTTACACTAGACTCATATGGAGTATAAACATTTAAAATGACAAAATTATTACATTTATAAGTATATTGTATACCGATACACCAGTCCACATCAAGCATGATCGGCTTTATCACAGCATCAAGCTTTTTATTCCAGAGCACAGCCACCCCACCTGGGATTCTGCCTCTGACTTGTTAAAATCAGTCGTTGACTCTCCAACTCCAAGAAAGTTTTTATTAAGAGTGTTCAGTTTCTCTAAATCTTGTTAAGCAATAAAAGTCTCCTGTAAACATAAAATGTCACATTCTGCAAGCAAACTGTCTACCACAGCACGTCGTGCTTTTTTATATAAAGCCCTGTTTCCATTTTTACACAAATTTGACGCTGTGAGAATGAAAGAGACATCCCCCCTAGAAATTTTACGTTCCCATAACTTTCTCAGAACGACCCCGCTGGTGTTAAGGACGTTGCCCAGTAAAGTTCCCAGAACGTTATGAGATGGACGTGTTGTGGAGTTCCCTAAAGGGTTGAAGGACGTTATTTGGCAGACCTCCACAGAACATTCAGGGCGTCCCGGGAATGTTAAGAGAACCATATTTTAGGTACACTTTACGTTCCCATAATGTTCTTAAAACAACCCCGCTGGTGTTAAGAACGTTGCCCAGTAAAGTTCCCAGAACATTTTGAGACGGACGTGTTGTGGAGTTCCCTAAAGGGTTGGAGGACGTTATTTGGCAGACCTCCACAGAACATTCAGGACGTCCTGGGAATGTTAAGAGAACCATATTTTAGGTAGAAATTTCACGTTCCCATAACGTTCTCTAAACGACCCCGCTGGTGTTAAGGACGTTGTCTAGTAACATTTCCAGAACGTTATGAGACGGACGTGTTGTGGAGTTATTTAAAGGGCTAAAGGACGTTATTTGGCAGACCTCCACAGAACATTCAGGACATCCCGGGAATGTTAAGGGGACCATATTTTATGTAGACTTTACGTTCCCAGAACGCTCTCAGAACGACCCTGCTAGTGTTAAGGACGTTGCCTAGTAAAGTTCCCAAAACGCTCTGAGACGGACGTGTTGTGGAGTTCCCTAAAGGGTTGGAGGACGTTATTTGGCAGACCTTCACGGAGCATTCAGGACATTCTGGAAATGTTAAGGGGACCATTTTTCATGTAAACTTTACGTTCACAAAACGCTCTCAGAACGACCCTGCTGGTGTTAAGGACATTGCCTAGTAAAGTTCCCAGAGCGTTTTGAGACTCACCCACAACTTATCCAGAAGCCCCAAAAATAGCCGTAACTCAACCAATATATAATTATACTGTGAAATTGATACGGTTGGTGTGGTGGAGGATAAAGGAGGAGATAGAGATGATGAATCCAAAATGATAATCTTTAATTAATATTAAACAGGGCACATGGCAACTGGTAAACAGCAAAACTCACAACACATCACTATAAAGAAGAACTGACCTAGACAAAGGGAACAGCAGGGTATTTAGACAATTGAGTGATGAGGGGGATGACTGTCAGGTGAGGATAATAACAAACAGAGTTCAGGTGAGAGAGTGAAGAGGACTATGGGAAATGAAGTCCAAATGAGTGATGAACGGTGAAACATGGAGAAACAAGCTTTAACAAACTGGGACTGTGACAGAAATGTATCATTGAAAAACACAGAAAATAATCGAAGTGGAATTACAGGAAAAATAAATAGAATGTCAGAATGATAATAAAAAAGCTACAAATAAATTGCCAAAAAATACAAGAATAACATAAAAGCTAACAAAAACCCACATTAATTAAATTGTTTAAAACAATAAAGATGCAATTAAAACAAAACATGTACAGTTGAAGTGCATAAAATGTAATGACAGAATCCAATATACAACAACTGGTTAAATAAAATAAAAAGATAACCCACGAAATATAAAATTTATGTTTACAGATGTGTAAATGTGTATTAGATATACAAATGTAAAAAATAACACCATGCAATAAGGTCACAAGCTTGATAAACATCAACCTTTAGGAACTTCAATCTCCAGGTCTGGAGCCTGCAGAATACAAATACAAATTCAGTTAAAAAATAAATTTACATAAAATGCATAAGTAAGGGCAAAAACACATAATACAAAACATCACAAGTCCAAGAACTTTTTTTTAACGTTCAAATCGAGATGTGAAAAAATATGTTGGAAGATTTCAGACTTCCAGATAGATTTTCAAATTACCAACTTAAAGAAAAAGCAATTACAAACTACAAAAATGTTAAGCTCCAAAACTTCTTGGTCAAGTATTTTTTATCACCTGCTTCGTTATTTGCCATTATTCTTTACTACTTCAAACAATGCAAGCTTTTAAGCCAAAACACTTGTGCTTTTGTATCTAATACTAATATTAGGCAAATTAACCCATCTAAGAAATTAACCCATACAAAACTTAACAAATTCAATACATTCAATATTGTAATTTAAATCAAATTGCACAAAGATAAATAATGAACATGACTGTTAAGTTTTTTAAGTAAAGTGTATTAAACTTACATAATTCTTTACCCAGATTGCAGGAAGATACTCTTCTTCAGGTTTGACGAAGTGTGGTACATGACGTCTGCAAACCAAACACAAACATGATTTCATTTTAATTGTAAAAAAGTAAAATAAAAGAGTAAGACAAACACAAATTTATGACTCTTAGGTATTAAATTCCTTTACAAAAGCATTTTCAAAAAGATTTTTTGTTTTGTAAACAAAACATATGATCTTTCGTTGGCTTCTTTGTAGTCTGAGCATTAATTTATTTTGTAAAGATCGAACATCTTATAGATTTCTTTAACATCCTCTTTATGCATATTGTTTTATAAGCATGCATGTTTATCGCTATACTTTAAATGGCAAATAAGAATATAATACTAGCACTTACAGCCTAACATAGAAATAAAAAACATCACATAAAAGAATAGCAAATAAACAGAAAAAACATTCATGTAACTCGCTGTAGAACAACAAGTGAAATCTATGTAGGCTTAAAAAGAAAAGTATCTTAACTTACCTTACAGTATTACATCACATCACGTCGTCAGGTGTGGCAGTTTGTATTTCATGCGACTTCCGGGTCCTCTTGTAAGCTGTGGCATTATGGGAAAGGTAGTCCTTTTCATAAAGCGAATTGAACGCTGTTGCTGTTAACTGACTACTGTTTCCAAGATGCAATGCAATCTACATCATCATATTTGGAGAGTACAACATAATTCATATTAGTAGCTGATGTACGATAGTGCAGACTAAATCACTCATTTATTTTTCTTCATTCTGAAATCATTTATTTATTACTTTGTTTGTATGGGCCATTGCACATTGACACATCCTTTATATTAACTGCCTATAAAAATAAAATGTTCTAAGTGTAATTTCATATTTTGTCCTCCTAGTGATATCAGGAACATTATTAAATGACCAACAGAGGACCATGTGGGAACATTCTATTAATGTTCAAAATGTCCTCTTTGTAATGTTGCCATGTGACCACAGGATAACCAATATGGGACGTCCCCCTAAAGTCATATCAGGAACGTTTTTATCTTACCAAAATAGTACCATGTGGGAATGTTCTGTTAATGTTCCAAATGTCCTTTCTGAAAAGTTCTTATTTGACCACAGCATAACCAATATGGAACGTCCCGCTACAGTCATATCAGGAACGTTATGATATGACCAAAGTAATACCATGTGGGAATGTTCTGTTAATGTTCCAAATGTCCCTTCTAAAACGTTCTTATGTGACCACAGCATAACCAATATGGAACGCCCCGCTAAAGTTATATCAGGAACGTTATAATATGACCAAAGTAATACCATGTGGGAATGTTCTGTTAATGTCTCAGGTGTCCTCTCTGTAATGTCATTATGTGACCACAGGATAACCAATATGGAACGTCCCGCTACAGTCATATCAGGAACGTTATGATATGACCAAAGTAATACCATGTGGGAATGTTCTGTTAATGTTCCAAATGTCCTTTCTGAAACGTTCTTATGTGACCACAGCATAACCAATATGGAACGTCCCGCTACAGTCATATCAGGAACGTTATGATATGACCAAAGTAATACCATGTGGGAATGTTCTGTTAATGTTCCAAATGTCCTTTCTAAAACGTTCTTATGTGACCACAGCATAACCAATATGGAACGTACCGCTACAGTCATATCAGGAAAGTTATGATATGACAAAAATGGTACCATGTGGGAATGTTCTGCTAATGTTCCAAATGTCCTCTCTGTAACGTTCTTATGTAACCACAGGATAACCAATAAGGAACGTCTTCCTACAGTCATATCGGGAACGTTGTTATCTGACCAAAATAGTACCATATGGGAATGTTCTGTTAATGTCTCAGGCGTCCCCCTAAAGTCACATGAGGAACCTTGAACTGCAAGACTTTTATAACCAACAAAGGACGTTTTAGGAATGTACCTAATGTTCTCTAAAGGTTCAGGTCTTTTCACCCCCTTTAGAGAACTTTTAGGGAACGTTGCGAAATGTCACGAGAACATCACCTTCTATGTGGGATGTTTTTATATTGACCAAATGAAATGTGTTAATGTATCTTTCGCGCTCTATAGCAGGCAGGGTGGACAGATAATTACTCGACATGTTTAATCTGAGTGATTTCATAAGTTATTTACGCCTGCCGGCTGTGTACAAACGTTGCTTTGTTCCGCTATTTTGTATGGAAGTCAATGGGAAGTCTGGTTTGTTTTCCCCCAAAAAGGGGCGGTAACGAAATTTACAGTCAAGTTCCCGGATGTGCCAGTAGTCCGTATTGTAAAATTGTGTAAATGTATTCCATTTTTATTAGCTATTGGATATTCTTTTGGTTTTAATATCTTTGTTTTAAACTGTATTCTGAATCTCAAATATTTTAGGAAAATGTAATTGGTTGTATCATATCATTGTAAATGTAAAAATTGTAAAAAAAAAGTTTATTAAAAGTTTAAATTTAAGTAATAAATAGAATGAATGACAGTTGTCTGAAAAATTGGTATCTGTCTTTGTGGTGATAGCAGTTTGTCATCGACATGATACACTTTGATCATTTTGGGCTGGCATGCAATAAACTGAATGTCTTTATCGCAGCTTTTATGAATACGGCAACACATGAATGGAATGGAATGGAAGATAACTTTGAAAGAGCTCTGAATGGGTGCAAAGCAGTATAGGGATCCAAAGAAGTTCATATAGAGCGACCCAGCGTCCAAAATCGAAACTGACCTGTATTGCAGTGTGTCATGTAGCTGTCCATCAATGTAAACAATGTGCAAATGAGTTGAACCAAAAAGTGCACGATTAATAAAGTTATTTACTTCTAAAGCAGGGAGTCGACTCTGAATCACTGAAATGACTCGTCATATGGATTGAATCTCCTGCCTGACTTTATCTACGTAATACGAACACTTTGCATAATAATCTCCAACTACAGCCTTGCCCGGGAGAAACAAAAACTATGACCTGCCCACAGCTAGTTACTGTGTAAACATCATATCACGCTGTGTTTTCAGTTTGTGTTGTTTTCACTACCAAAGGATGAAGATATATGAAGAATCTTTGGTTAAAATTACTTTTTCAAGGAGGGATATACTAAATGTTTGGCAATAAAAGATGGTTCAGTAGCGAATTTATTTGGAACAACATGCGTCTCCTAACCACAACCTGAAGTATGATTATAGCTACATACTTGCTTAAATGAGTGTAAAAATGTGTAAATGTCTGTCATCGTTTTTATAACCTGGACTAATGATAAATGATGTGTATTGATGTTGTTTTTTAAACTCTTAATATAAATGCTTAAATGAGTGTAAAATGTTAGTTTCTATCGTCGTTGTTATTGCTTGGATTAATGATGAATGATATGTATTGATGTCGATAATGTCTTCTCAGTAAATCATGTTAGCTCTAGGTCAATACATGCTGCACTGTTGTTGGGCTGTGCCACTGATCCAATCATGTATCTGTGGTCTGTGCGGAGACCGTGTCAGTTGACCAATCAGAGCAGAGTAGGCTACTGAAAAGTGTGGTTTAGGCAGACTGAGTCGTTGAAAGGCTTCACACGAATCGTTTGGGGATCTCTGAGAAATGGGGTAATTTTAAATTTATATTTTGAGAAAATGACTTTTTTGACCTTGCATGCATTTAAACCTGTTGTCCGGGACTTATAAACAGTGATAGGACGCTTACAGTTGGCATCTTACTGGCTCTTTAAATCATCCTACATAATGTAAAGAACATTCTGTCAAAAATATAACATTGATGTCTTTAATATTGACTGACTAAATCAAACAGAAGTTAAATGAATGATTGAAATCAAATGTGATGCTCCTAATCTCATAATGAGATTAGGAGACTTAAGCCTGCATTGTAAAAAATGATAAAAAATAGCAGCTGTGGTTGCCAAACAACTTTCATAAAAATACAGGACAGACGTAAACAACTTTGCAAACATATAAAAGTGGCATTTTTTCATTACAGCAAAGTTTTGCATATTTCACAAATTGTTAATGTGAAACCCTCATTATAACTGGTACAGTAAATGTAAGAGGAAACCTAAGTATTTCAATGTAATATCAGCAGATGTGTGTCACACAGTGAATTGGGAAAATGTCGTTTTACTGTTTTTCACTTTAAGTTTTACAGCCGTTGTATTTTTGACTCACAAAAACATAATTTTAACAATATTTTACTGTAAAATTACATGTTTAATCCTGGTAAATGTTAACAAGATTTTCACCATAAAATACATGATAATTTATACATTTTCTTTCAAAACATTTACATAACAATTTTACCGTAAAATTAAATGTATTGTTTTGGTAAATCTATTATAGTTTTAACTGTAAATGTCAAGGTTTTCTGTAGAGTTAACCAATTCACCAATGTTCCTTAGCATTTTTTCATATTTTATTTGTTAAGATTACAAGTAATTTTTACAGTGTGAATTTCACAGATAGGGTCAATGTATTTGTTGAAAGCAGTCTGTAATGCCTCTCATACTATAGAGATGTTGGAAGTTTTAAGCAAATGCACAAAATGCATTATACCGGCAAAAACTAGCAGTGTGAATCATGTTGTAAAAATAGCTTGAAACAGATTAAAGGTGCTGCTGTAACTTGAACTCTCTGGTCATTTACAGGTGGTAATGTTGTCATATTGGAGACGTGGGGAGAGCAGGCTGGGCCTCACATGCAGGCTTTGCATTTCAGCTTTGTTATTGGAGCTTTTGCCTCCCCAATAATAGCCAAGCTGCTGTTTGGCCATAAGCCAGGCAAAAATCGTTTTATTGGTGTCACTCTTCTTTTTCATCCTTTACTTTCGCTGTCCCCCCATCTCAAACCGGAAAAAGACACTTAATGGAAAGCAGATGTTCTCCAAACACCACAATATTCTCATATTCCTGCTCTCTATGTTCTTTTTCTTCTATGTTGGAAGCGAGGTGGCATACGGCTCTTTTATATTTACGTACGCCAAAGACTATGCTGGTATGGATCAGACAAGGGCAGCAGGGATAAATTCACTCTTCTGGGGAACTTTCTCTGCCGGATGAGGTTTGGCCATCTTCTTTGCGGCTTGTCTTCGCCCAGGCACCCTGATCTTGCTTAGTCTCGAAGGCACTACGGTTTCGTCACTGCTGCTTCTGCTTTTTAGCAAAAACGCCCCTATGCTCTGGACCTGCACTGCTCTGTTTGGTGTCTCTATGTCGACCACCTTTCCCAGCGGGATTTCATGGGTGGAGCAGTACACGACGGTGACGGGGCAATCAGCTGCAGTGTTTGTGGTGGGTGCAGCATTCGGTGAGATGATCCTGCCAGCTTTGGTTGGCTTTCTTCTGGGTCTGGTGCAGAATCAGCCGCTGTTGATGTACATGGCGTTTGGAGCATCCATCTTCACATCAGTTCTCTTTCCTGTCATGTACAAAATAGCATCGCAAGGTAGGGTGCTGGGCAAAAGCAACAAAGATGACAATGAGTACCGCCAAACTCCACAAGACAATGTAGAGGAGATACAGGAACCAAACAATAAAAATGAAGCCACTTAATTTAAAGATGTTTCCAGTTTGAAAACTGTACAGTTTAAGTTTTAATGTCACTTGCTGTTTTAAGTATTGCTCATGCTGTTCCATCAATAAACAACGTCTCAGCCCTTCAGCTGTCACCGGAGCAGTACCCTTTCAAAAAGTACACCTTTGTATCTAAAGAGGTCATATTAGTAGCTCAAAGATGCATATTGGTAGCAAACATATACATACAGTAATAATAATAATCCATTAACAATCTCCAAACAATTGATTATTCCTTAAAATTTGTATTTTCGTCTGATACAGATTTAAACATAAGGTCTGTTTACACACACACACAGAGCTACTGAAGGAGCTGCTCTGAGAAACAGCCAATCAGAGCAGCGCACAACATTACTCATGACTCTTTCCACACACAGCTTCTATGTAGAAATCAAAGACCACTTTAACATATTATTTCAATGCATTCTTTGGCACCTTTTAAAGGTATGTTAAATTGTTATTTGGTATATTTACATAGAAGGTATGTAAGTTTATTAGGTGCAAAAATGATCCACAAATCTTTGTCCTTAAAAAAGTCTATTTTTGCCATATTTGGAAGGGTCATGAATAATAATAATGAGCTCTGCTCTGATTGCTCTGTTCTGAGGCTCATGCCAGTAGCTCACATTAGTAAACATTTTAACAACTTTGCACTTAATTTAAAATGTAACTCAATGTTGGGGCGTACATCATGACTGTTACATCATAGTTGGTAAAATGTTGAGATTAGTCTGTTTTCCAGCAGTCTTTTACATGCACGAGGTTTACATAAGAAGGAGGAAACAATCGTGTTTGAGGCTCATGATATGTCATTACCATATACAGAGCTCTTATTAATTATCTTTGGTAAATACAGTTTTACGGCACCTTTAAGCAAAAAAGACAAATATTGTCAGCTGCATGGCGTGATGCTAAGGGAAATGACTGATGCTGTGGACTTTGCTGGCATGTGATAAGACAGACAGGCTATTATGAGAGTAAATACCATTCCACCATTCAATGTAACAAGTACATTGAGTCTTATGGGGAGTGTTTCCAGTCTCAAAGTTATGCAGCCTAACAATTTCTTAAGGGATCTGTAGACGATGTTAAAGAGCTGAGTGTGCACAAATATGTTTAGAGCAAAACGCTTGTTGTCTGAAGAACCACTCAAGTAGTTGCAACTGTATGAGAGATTGGGATGTGTGGCACAAGGTGCAGTCTACATGAAGATTAAGCCAGAAAATAACAGAAACCAACTGTGAAAACAATTTATTGAGACAGCAATTTCATTTAAATGTACATGATTTTGTATAAAAGATTGAAGCTGGAATCCTATTATAAATCATTTGTCAAGATTAAATGATTTTATATTACAATATTTTCTATCATAAAACTAAATGTTAAAGTGATACTTCACCTCAAAATGAAAATTCTGTCATAATTTACTAACCTGTTTCAAAGGTTTAAAACTGATCTAAACATGTATACACTTCTTCGTTCTGCTAAACACAAAGGAACGTATTTTTAATCAAGCAGGAACCAGGAGCATCACTGCCTTCAGTGGCGGTTCTACACGGAGGCCAAGGGTGGCCCGTGCCTCTGTAGACATGTCCCTGGCCACCCCTGTGGCCACCCCGTGCTGACCAAATAAAAAAGTATAAATTTATTTTGATTTTACACGCGAGCGCCAAAAGCGGAACTAATGCGACGCAACGTTCTACACGGGCAAATTAGAGCGGCGCACCCAGTCACTGTAGCCGCCTGCGTTTGCTGCGAGTGCTGCCCGGCGAGTGTCTCAATTCGTTCCCAATCTCCTGATCTTGAGAATTAGTGATGGGTCGTTCACGAACGCCGGCTCTAAGAGCTGATTCTTTGTAGTGAACGAGCAGAGCCGAATCTTCAGACGCATGCAGGGGAGCCGGCTCTTCTAAGGGAGCCGAGCCAGAAGAGCCGAATCTATGAAAAGAGCCGGACTGCCATCACTAAAATGTAGAGCCGGAGCTTGAGCCGAAAGAGCCGAATCAATGGAAAGAGCCGGACTGCCCATCACTATTGAGAATGTGTATGCAGGTTTGGGCACTGGTAAGGACTCTAGCTGACTTGACATTGGGACACTGTTCACTTGTTCTCCTGTGACGTAGCTGCTTAAGCACGTTGTGATCATTCACAGCTGTTACTCATCAACAACCGGCAAAACCAACATCTCGCTAACCTTTTAAAGTTTACACATTGTAAAAAGCGCTGTAATTATGCTCTTACATATACGTGCATAAAATTGGAGGAGTATAATTAAATGTTACATATACAAATGTTTATATTTTAAAATAAATATTATTTTAAATACTGATTAGATTGTGGTCCCTAACTGTCTAGCAATGTGTGTTTAAATGTAAACTAAAACAAACGTTTGTCTTTATAAAAGTTTGCATTTTATAAAGATTATTGAGTAGGCTCGCATGATTTTCGGTTGGGGGGCTTTAGAAAAGAGCCAAGCTCCCCTTTTGCACCTGCACTTACTCTTGTATTAAATAAATATTTATCTGATTGTAAAGTAAAATAAAGTTTACGGGGCAGTTTCCCGGAAAGGGATTAGACTAGTCCTAGACTAAAATTAATGTAAGAGCTGTCCAAACTGAGAACAACTTGTACTGACATATCTTAAAATACATCAGTGCCCTTTGTTTTGCTTCAAAATGCACACAAGTTATGTATTTAGTAAGGCATGTTTGTTAAAACTAGTTATATTTCCTAATTAAACTAAGGCCTAGTCCTGTCTTAAACTAATTCGTTTAACCAGCCCTAAAATCTTTAAATATAATTTCTTGCCATTTTTTTATGTGCCCCTCTGGTAAAACACTGGCCCCTCCTTGGCCCCCTAGTGAAATTTGTCTAGAACCGCCACTGACTGCCTTTCATAGTAAGAAAAAACAATTGAAGTCCATAGTGCTCCAAAACTGTCACAAACATTGCTCAAAATATGTTTAGCAGAACATAAAAATTAGACAGGTTTGGAACAACTTGAGGGGGAGTAAATGATGACAGATTTTCACTCATAAACTATCCCTTTAATAGATGATCTCTTTGGGCCACCTGGCGGTTAAAGTGGGTCAAAACACTTGGCTTGCAGCAGAGACCTTTTAATATTTATGAATGTGATAACTGTGTACCATACATTACCATAATTACAATTTTTTTTATATCAAATGAAGCACGATTCAAACGTATGGAATACAGTAGTCTTATGTTTTAGACAGCCTGTTAGTCCTTGAATAGCTGATTTGCCAAAGAGAGAAAATCATGCTGAAACAGTCAAAAACATTTGTTGATAATTAAGAAGACTTATTCTTGTTAATAATTTGAAAGGGTGTTTTAACATAAAAAATTGCATTTGTGCCTAGTCCTATTTAAATATAGGACTCTCTGTTTAGTCTTTACAGCAACAGATATTCTAGAAACAAGAGCAACATTTTACATAGAAAATTCATCCCGCTTCCTTTCTATGGCTTAAGGGCAAGATACGATACAGGGTGGTATTTTATCACACAGCATTACTACCAACTTCAACACACTTCTGTTTGAAATGCTCTTAGATAAATTAAAAGACATCTGTCAGACTACAGTAAGCATTTTTTATGTAATTCTTCCCTCTCAATCCTCTTGGTTCATAGGCACCCTGCTCAAGTAGTCAAAATACCTAATAAAATATTCAAATTCAGTGGTAATAACTGTTTAATAGATTTTTCATCATTGTCTATATTTCAGATTTATGGCGATATCATGATGTGCAATTTGTATATTGCAAATTAATTTGACAAAAAAAATCACCTTTTACTAACTCAACTTGTATGTTTTTTGTCATACAAGTTCTATGTTCACCTTATTCTTTGTTTTCCTCATCTTGTCGATCATTGTTTATGTTAGTTGATGCTTATGTCTGTGTTCCTGTAATGTTTTAGTTCCTGTCTTTGTTAAATATAATAAAGTATCATTAAGTTTATTTCCATCATCCACCTCACCCTGACAACTATAATATTATATCAATTATAGCCTACTATACTAATTGCTATTATATCAATTTACTACAGTATATACTATATTTTTTTCATACCGGGGTTATCAAATTATTTGTGATAGACCAAATATAAAACATAAAACCTGTTATGGTCTAAGTTGTAAAAGTTTATGGTTAAGAAAAATTAAGTCCCCATAATGGATGTTTATTAGCATTTTTTTTTATTTGTTAAGTAATGTATATTTAAATACAATTCATTAAGGTATAAACATATTTCTATTTTATCCTTTTGGTAGGTCGAAAGTTTGAGTGTTTCAAAGCACCTAGTTAGTAAGACCCCTACCTGACCTCCAGAATAGAGGGTATGCACGTGAGGCGAAAGTGCCTGCGGTAACGCCCACTGAGTGGCCAAAGACAGAGCGCCAGAATCTGTGTACAGTGTGAAATCAGCGGAAACACGGGGAAAACGTGTTTAAATGGGAAAAAGCTGTTGTGCGATAGACTGTACTAACAGATTAACAAGAATTCAGAGCTATCGTTTTACAGACTGCCAAAAAACACCGAAAGGAGACGTACATAGATCGTTCATGCCAACGTCCACAGACCACAGGTGGGTTGACAAGTTGCTAGGGTCACAGCAGAGGTTTTCCTTTCTGCTTAATTTTTTTTTCAAGTATTTGTATTTTATCCGTGTTTTTCTTTGGGAATCATACATTCTAAAGCAAGGGTGGGGAACCCTGGTCCTGGAGGGCCACTGTCCTGCAGAGTTTAGTTCCAACCCTAATTAAACACATCTGAAAAATCTAATTAAAGCCTTCAGGATTACTTGGAAATGAAATTCAGGTGTGTTTGTTTAGGGTTGGAACTAAACTCTGCAGGACAATGGCCCTCCAGGACCCAGGGTTCCCCACTCCTGTTCTAAAGCATACTATCATAATTACATTTAATATTTAAGTACACATTAACGTACTTTTAAAGTATACCATTTTAATGTAATTAGGTATTAAATATGCTATGTAGTAAAGCAATTTTTTCACGAATACAAACACCCTAAAAAAAAGCACAGATGCTTGGAAAATGTTAATAGTGTTACTAGTATTGTCCACCTCTGCTATCAAATCCAACTAAATTAAATCTAAGCTGATAATAATCAGTTTTGGCATCTTCGCAGCAGCCGCTATGAAAACCAGCCATTTTGTTGAACGTTTGCCACTCAGCAGGGCGTGCGCCGGTGTCATGAGCAATCCAGTCCCCCCGAGCAATTCTGCCCCCCTAGGACCCCGCGTAATTCCATTGGCTGAAAAAACTCCTCATGGGTAGCCTTTGTAGCGCCTTATTACAATTCCTTCAAAATTTCGTGATGATTTATATCGTTAGAATGTTGTTAAAATTACAATTGGTCTATTTTAAATTATCCGTTTAATATAGTAGTATATAACTGATGCTCTAGGTGGTGAGATCTACCAAATCTCGTTCTTAGATTTTTTTTAATTAGCTTAACGTGACGTACCAGCTTAGCATACAGCTATTGGGTAAAATAGCTTAACACAAACACCAGTTGCACTCACCGTAATAACGTAATGTCATTTTTTTTAATCCTGAGGTTTAAAAAAATATGTTTCACGTTCAGATAACTTAGTAATCAATAACATAAAATTGAAATGTGTTTTTGTTGTGTAAGGCAATTAATTGGGTTTTTAGGCGATTACGTGTGTCATTACGTGCTGCTCACGTGTTTGCAACATGAATATTAGTTCATTAATTATATTATTTTTGTAAGCTTTTATTTTAAAAATATTTTGTATGCTTCTATTTTGTAAAAAGTACCTAGCTTGCTACACCACTAACGCAGCTTCGATTAGCCATTAGCATCAAGATATCGCGATGACAAGTTTTTGACCAGGCATTACTGCTAGGTACCAATTGGGGTCCTAGGGGGGCAGAATTGCTCGGGGGGACTGGATTGCTCACGACACCTGTGTGGTCGGGTGGAAAAGTGACGTCAATGCATACGAAACTAAACGGAAGACTTGAGGACTTTTATTTTGTGTTTGTGTATTTACACACATACGTACCTTCCGGAAGTTAATAAGCAACTATAATTGTCAAGTGACAGTCATGCGATGATAGAGTTTATTCGTTTTACAGTTTTATAATGCAGATATAATGGTTTGATATTGCGAACGTTACAAATGTAGGTCAGTTACAGTAACGGTCGACCGCTTACCTGCGAATCGCGTCATCGCAGCGTTTGTAGTTTTTCCGTACACGACAGCGCGAGAACCGTGTGTTGTGCGTCGTTCACGCTCGCTGTCATGCCTCCCCGTGAACCCGTACCGAAAAAGAAACACGTCCGATTTGCCAGAATGGAAGAGAATAATGACAACGACGAGCAGGAGGAAGACACTCTTTTCGACAAGCGGAAAGACGTTAGGAAAGGACTGAAAAGCGCCCTGAAGGGGGCTAAAGGGGTACTGAAGATGGGGTCTGTAAAGATTGATATAGTTCAACCTGGTCGGAACCAGAGCGGCACTGGGGCATGTTGGCGTTGGCTGGTCAGCCTTGCGCTCTTTGCATCGTTTCTTGGGCTGGTGGGTCATGTTAAGTTAACTTAATAGAAGAAAGATCGATCAGATCTGTGCAACATATGATAGGGATCATCTGTCCTGTTTCTGGATGTCTGTAGCCATTTAAGTCATATTACCAGTTGTATATAAACTAGATATAATGGTGTTAAAAACAACATTTGTCACAACTTCCTGTTCGTCTTACAGTATCCTGGTAAAACAGGATCATTTTGCATAAAGATGCAGCAGTAGTGTAACCGGGCCGACAGGTTAACCAGGGCTTGCTGCAGTGATTTCAAGTCTGTAGTATTGGAAATTACTACAATGTTATGTATAATAGTGTGTACAATGTACTACCTCTCTGTTTCTCTATCTCTCTCCCCATTTAAAAGGTAAAATTAAAAATATAACCATTTGAAAAAAGCAGAAAAAAACGATAATTTCTGACACCAAGTGTACTTGCAATTCTATAATCACCCTTAAGCCGTTTTCTGTGTAGTCTTATAATCTAGTTTTTGCTAACCTCTTCCTTTGAGTCACACCTACAATACACATTTAAGTGCCCTCTTAAACAAACACCTCATCCATTTCAATGGCTTTTAGTGCCTCAGGAACTGAAATGGGTGTATTGGCTTGAAGAGACATCCAAATAGTGTTTTATTGTATGCTTGCTTCAAAAATAGCATTGGAAAGTGATGCTTAAAGTGCTACTTTACAATCATATTATTACCATGACAATTCTTTAAAGTAGCTTAGCGCAACATGTAAATACTGTGGTATGTTAATATATTAGCATGTGCTGTTTTTCTTAGGGTTTTTCCTTGCTGTTTGTACTAGTTGGGATGTTTTTGTTATATTTGACAAAGTGCATGCTATTAAGACAATTTGTTGGTTTTCTGTGTATTTATAGGGAATGGCAATCTCTGTATTAGGCCCTACATTTGAAGACCTGGCTACTAACGTCAACCAGGACATCAGTAATTTGTCCTACATCTTTGTGGGTCGTTCGTCGGGATACATTGGAGGCTCACTATTAGGAGGGATCCTATTTGACTGTATGAATCCACACCTCTTGCTCGGTAAGGCCTGTGGACTGCACAGGGAAGTTGTACAAAAACACAAACTCAAGCCAACTTTAATAATTAACTTTGGTAAATTATTCACATATCAAAGAAAATATGTGTTCAACTGGTTATAGGAGTTGCTAATTTAACAGTTATGGACTGAAAATGCAGAGGTTCTTGGTTTAAGGAAGGTTGTTGAATCACACTGAAGGGGCTTATTTTACGATAACAACCTGCTGCCTGTACATTATCCCGCTTATTACACGGCTATTTACCTCATAAGTAATGTAAGGAACATTAAATATTGATCTCATTTTTAACGAATGCAGACGTTCCGCGAGGATAACACGTTTACTTTTAGTTTTAAGATGAGATGTTTTTAAAAACCCACATTTATATTTCTTTTTTTGAGTAATATTAAACTGCACCTTTCAAAATGATTTGTAGCTGTGTGTTATTAGTTTTGAGTGGTTGTTTTCGGAAAAGAACGAACCTTGGAATAAGGGCTGCATATCAACTAATCGTCTGCAGAATAAAAGTTTTTGTTTACATCATATATGTGTGTGTATTGTGTATAATAATTATGTATATATAAATACACACATATGCATGTTCAATTTATGAAAAAATATATGTATATATTAAGTATTCATATTTTATGTATAATATAACTTATATATAAATATAAAAACATGTATATATTTAAGAAATATTTACATGTATACGTGTGTATTTATATATACATAACTATTATTTGTTGTTATTATTATTATTATTATACTTTTATTCTGCAAACGATTAGTTGCGTTTAGTTCTTATGCAGCTCTACTTGGAATGTTGTGACTGACCAATCAGAATCAAGCACTTTAGAGAGCCGTGTAATAAGTGATTGTTAAAGGAACACAACGACTTTTTGAGACTTTAGCTTATTTACTGTATCACCCAGAGCTTATCACAAAGACTGAAAGTAAATTGCTTGGGAGCAGTATGCTAGCTGAAGCCATTTACTTCCAGTGTTTGTGCTAAGCTAGGCTAGCGGTGGGTGCGTCAGACAGAGTTACGGGATGCACAGAGAAGAAAAAGGTATGTATGGATTTACATACTTGGTGAATAAGCCAAAGTCCCAAAAAGTCTGCGTGTTCCTTTAAACCAGTGGTTCTCAACTCCAGTCCTCGGGCCCCCCCTCCCAGAACATTTTAGATGTCTCCATATATAAAACACCTGATTCAGTTCATCAGCTTGTAAGTGTGTTAATTAAGGAAACGTTTCAAACATTCTGGAAGGAGTCTGATGAGTGGAATCAGGTGTTTCATATCAGGTGATATCTAAAACATTCTGGGAGGGGGGCCCGAGGACTGGAGTTGAGAACCGCTGCTTTAAACCATTAAAGCTGCATAAATGTAACTAAAATTACTGCAAACATGACCGCCTGTGCAGTGGTAAAACTTTCCTAAAGGGGCTTTTTTTCGGTCAGCCATATTGGACAAATTTAGATTTTTGTCTTAAAATGTCATATTTTATGTAAAGTAATTGCATATTGCTTCTAAACTTAGTATGATTCATGGGCATCAACCTCTGAAGGTACCATCATGGCTTAGGGCTGACACATTATTTTTAAATTACATGAAGAGAAGGAAAAAATCAATTTGTATGCCCAAAATTGCACCTTGCTTCCGTCAGTCAATATTTTACATACATAAATTAATTCACTACTTGTCCTTATGTTTATTGATGGTAGCCCACAGTATGCCAAACTAAGGGGTCATGCACACCAAAGCTTTTACTCCTGCAGCTGGTGCATGTTCTGAATTGTTATCAATGGAAGCTCAGCGTTTTTCAAATAAGCCAGCAGCTAGCGTTTTCTTTCGCGCTGAAAACCAGCGTTCAGCGGTTTTTCCGTGCTTGGCACTGAACGTCGAGAGTTGAAAGAGATTCAACTTTGGGTGAAAAGCTCCGCTCGTCATTTTAGTTCTCACACGGCCGTCCAATCACAGTGGATGAGGGGCGGGACAAGTATCACAACAACCAACCGGCTCACAGCTCAAGTATCACAGATACCAAAGCGCTTGGCTGAAGAAACTGACGCTCAGCTGTAAAAAACAGCTGGCAATCGGTGTCCTCCAGGCGTTTTCAGCCACGTTTAAAAGTTTTGGTGTGCACAACCCCTAAGAGTGTTTTGTAGATTTTTTTAGGATCTTATTCAAATGCATATATTCACGTTTCCTACATAATTAACATATAATGCAACAAAATGTTCTTTCTTGTATCTTTGAAACTGAATAAAGCTAGTAATCCTTTAAATGTGATTGATTTATCTCAACAGGCTTTTCCTTACTGCTCACGGCAGTTGGAATATCTGGCACATCTTACTGTAAACAGGCTTGGCTGCTTACCGTATTTATGTGTAGTGTGGGGGTGTCAATGGGAGTTTTAGATACAGGTAAGGGCAGATTTTACACCCTGTATTAGGTAGGACCTCGGATCTCATCTGTAAAATAGTTCTGTGTAACTGATGCGGTAACCGAGTCTCTCCTTGTTAACAGGTGGTAATGTTCTTATACTGAACACGTGGGGAGAGCAGGCCGGACCACATATGCAAGCCCTGCACTTCAGCTTTGCCGCTGGAGCATTTGTTTCCCCAATCATAGCCAAGTTGCTCTTCGGCGACAGTTCAGACAACAACACTATTTACCCACTTCTGACTGGTCACCTATCTAAAACTTTAGGCGCCACTTTGCCATTCACAGATACCAAAAGTTCCACTCCAACATCCATGTGGGCTTATATTGTGATTGGTGCTTTTGTTTTATTGGTGTCACTCATCTTTTTCCTCCTGTACTCTTGCAGTCCCCCCACCTCAAATTGGGCAAAGACGTCCCCAGGAAAGCAGAAGTTCTCCAAACACCACAATATTCTCATATTCCTGCTCTCTATGTTCTTTTTCTTCTATGTTGGAAGTGAAGTGGCATACGGCTCTTTTATATTTACGTACGCCAAAGACTATGCCCATATGCATGATGAGGCGAAGGCAGCAGGTCTAAATTCACTCTTCTGGGGAATGTTCGCTGCCGGACGAGGTTTGGCCATCTTCTTTGCGGCTTGTCTGCGCCCAGGCACCCTGATCTTGTTTAGTCTAGTAGGCACTACGGTTTCATCACTGCTCCTGGTGCTTTTTAGCGACAATCACCCTATGCTCTGGGCCTGCACTGGCCTGTATGGGCTCTCTATGTCGACCACCTTTCCCAGTGGCATTTCATGGGTGGAGCAGTACACGACGGTGACGGGGCGATCAGCTGCAGTGTTTGTAGTTGGCGCAGCACTCGGTGAGATGGTGCTGCCATCCCTGCTGGGCTTTTTACTTGGGCATGTGAAGAATCAGCCCTTGCTGATGTACCTGGCACTCGGGACATCCGCCTTCACCTCCATTCTCTTCCCCGTCATGTACAAATTAGCATCGCCAGGAGGGGATGCTGCACTGCGGAAAGTGACGGGCAGACGTACCAAGGACGCCGATGACAGCGAGTACCGTCAAGCCCTGCTGGACAATGTGGAGGAAGAGGAGGAGCAGGAGAACGATGGTGAAGCTGACCAATGGAATGATGCAGACTTTGAGGTGATCGAGATGGACGAAGCTAACCTGATGAGCTCTCCTTCCAAAGCCTTAATGCCACCCGATGTTGCAGCCAACGCTCTTGCTGTCCAGTCAGTTGGCGCTTCTACAGAGTCAACCCCAACACCTGCAATGGACCCCATAGCCCCTGCTTCTGTGTCTAGTGCCCTTTCCTTTTCCACAGACTCCCCTAGACGCAAATTGTTATTGTCCTTAAACAGGGAGAAGAAAGACTGATTACATCAAAGAGATCTTGGACCTAACCTGCAACTTGGCTGGTTGAATCCTTTACATGAACTTGAAGCTTAAAACACTTTTTCTAATGGGCAAAAAGATCACCCTGACTAGTCAGTCGATTCATTTAGTGCTTTCTGGACATGTTACTTGCATGTTTGGCATTAAACATGTAGTTGCTTGGGTAAACCAATGTGAGCCAAACCAAGCATTTCCCTTACCTCCATTGTTGTTGAGTGGAAGTTGAAGAATTATTAAATGAAATCAATACGTGGAAGATTGATTGCCTCTTTATATGGGAAATTAAGACATGTTACGATTTGGATATAGGATTTCTGTATCGCTGTCATTGGTCATGTGTTGATTAACTTACACAAAAAATTGTAGTTGGCACAATACATTAATGTTACAAACTTTGAAGGATAAAAGTTGATTTTTTGTATGGTCAGAATGTATGAAGTCTTTAATGTCATTCTCCTATTGTACGAGTTCACTAAAAATCTGTTTATTTTCTCTATTGTAATGTTTGCTTGTTAATTATCAAAATGAACATCACTAAGTTGTAATTTGTATTTTTGTCTGTTAGTCTTTCAGAATCTTGACAATGTATCTTTACTAGAGACAACTGGATAAAGAAGCAAGCTATTCATGTTAAAGTTTTTACCCCTACCATCTGTGACGTCTGTCAGGATTCAGTTTGTTGATCACTTATTTTTTTTTTTACATCTGCAGTCCGTTTGCTCCACCCACTGTGAAATCTCATTGGTCAAAATCCCATTCCCATGTAAATGTAAACAAATATCTACTGTTTGTTTGTAATTATAGCACTGTGTTGCATTTTTGTGTGTTGGCTAAGTGGCTGGAAAATCACAACATGTTTCCCAAGCCACTTCAGCCATTTTCTGTCAAACTGCAGTGTAAAAAAGTGCTGGTATCATATTTAAATGATTAGAGAATTTTCTATTAAATTATTTAAATAGCTGAAATCATCGTTTAATAAACCTTCATTCGGTATTACATATTACTAACCACAGTTAATAGGTTGCTTCAAGTAGTCCAGGATTGTCACGTGATTGTCACATGACCCGTACTAGCAGGCAAAGACCGCCATGAGCGAATATGAAATGAATGGTGCCAGCAGGAGTTTCATCATGGCAACAGTTCGCTGTGCACTTTAAGAAAAATATAAATATGCACATAAAAAAACTAAATAGATGACACACAACAGATCCCTATAATGCTATTTAACGTGCCTCAGCCCTCTAAAACTCTTTCATGTCAGTTCAGGGTTACTTTTAAACATAAAACCCTTATACAGTGCCAAAAGGGCGGAGGTTAGGCTGTGTGACGTCAACTGCTGGGGCTGTAATATATTTGAAATGACAGACGACACTGCGGATATAAGCACGTCACAGAACTCCAGTAAACTGTATACTGAAACAAACCCTTTTCAAAGATGGCTTAAAGAAAATGCATATCTGGAGAACTGGCAGTTATAGCTGCTGTGAATGCCACAATGAGCATGTTTAATGACAGGCAGACAATTTCAAGTTTCTATTAAAGTCTGTATTAAGTCAGAGAATTGTTTCTAAACAAATGATAAATGTTAGAAATTGCTAAAACATGTTACAAAGACTGTGAATTGGAGTAACAGGGTTAAACTGTTTTTCCACAGTTCTGTATTCAGGATTATTTGGACAGGGTTTAAACGGAGGCTCGACCCCGCCCCTAACACAATTGTGAGCATCCGAGTAGGCGTGGTTTCAGTGCAGACGTGCCCCCAGTGTTTGAGATTTTTGATTGCTTGAACAACACAAACATAAGTGCCAAGGATATATACAACAAAATACAAAAATTAGATATAGACTTTACAAGATAGATTCAACAATTTAAATAATCAAAACATAAATACAAACAAAAATACATATATGAATAAAATAAAATAATATTAAAAACAAACTAATAATGAAAATAAAAGCTCTTGCTAGATCACAAAAACCTAAATGAATTAAACAAATACAGTTTTAACAGCTGTTTTGTTTGTACTCTCTTAAGTGTGTTATATGTTAAAATTCTTTAAATACCACAGAGAAAAGCGGTTTCTGATTGCTGAATTTACAACAATGAATATGTAACTAATGCAAGGCTCATTTTCCAACTTCTTATCATAATTTAAAATCCAAATATTACATTTTCATATAATAAAAGAAAGCTGGACAGCACTTTGATATTTATAAATTTACAAAACTCCCACCAAAGCCTCTTTGTATATTGACAATGCCAGAATATATGCGGTACCGTTTCTGGATGTAACAAACAGAATGAACAATTTACATCGATATCTTTAAAAAATGTTGTGCAGGGTAAAATTTGTGTAGTATCTTAAATTACATTTCTTTAATTTAGTTTGTAATGAGATATTTATTAGGCAATACCCAACCTTTCATCCAATCAATATTTAGGATGAATTACGACCAATAGAAAAAAAACATGGTTTACTAACAATTTCTTTTTGAAAGAATAAATGGATAGCCTTATTTTTTGCGAGATGAAAAACAAAATTGAAAGAAAATATGAAAGAAACAAAGTCAGACCTACCAAAAGAATCCCTTTATCAAACCAGGTTTTTATTAATATACTCTTGTGTTTATAGAGACTATTCAAATTATTCCAGATATTATATTGGTGTGGAGATAAATTGTGCTTGTAGATTAACCTTCACCCCAAAGTGCTTGCTTGTGAAAAGCTGACAAGAAATTTTGTAATCACACAAAAACAAAAATGGAAGACCACCAATTTGATCAAACACAATATTAGCAACACTATTACAAAGAGGAGTTACTCAAACTTTTTTAACAAATTCATTTTAAAGATGTTATTTAAGACAGAAAACCCAGCGTTTGAGATCAGAGAATTGAGTGCCGCAGGGATGACATATTTTTCTAGGCCAACTCCGGAAGTTCCCATGTGTGTCCTGCTAAAAAGTCCATTCATTTTTCACATAGACTTTTGGATTATCACAATAAATAAGCTCTGCGTTTAACAAAAGTTTATGACACTTAAGTTTAGTCTAAAATAATCTTTACAGATGAACACATCTTTTGTTAATTTTGAAGTCCAAATTATATTTTTATTTCTAGTAAATGCATTTAGACTTTAAAGAAATTCATACAGATTTACAACAACATGAGGATGAGAAAATTATGAAAGAATTTTCCTTTTTAGGTGAACTATCCCTTTAAGATAACATTGTTGTGTGGTGGTGTGGACACAGATATATCATTATAGTTAATGTTAAATTGTAAGGGATGCAATATTCTTGACTCCAATAACAGTACAACTTGAGCATTTGTTAAATACAGTAAATTTTATTATATCAACTTTAAATCTCCTCCCACAAATGTTCTTTAAAAACAAAGCACCTCAGGTTTTTACAAGTTTACAAATACATAGTGTTTTGTAGATCCAGAAATTAAAGATCCTTGGGTAACATAAAACGTCTGGTTTAGAATAGAGAAAGCATTCAAAAAGTGTGTTAAGAGAAAAAAATATGCACACAGACAATATACTCTCGCCATAAATTATCTAACATATTGCAAAAGTCCAAGAAGTTAAGGCTGGTACACATACTTAGACTTACCTCTGTGGAGAATGGACAGAAATAATACTTTTTCAGCACATACATGTGCCTCAAGCAGGATTTGATAAAAAAAAAAACACTTACATTTTTTAAACATTTTTTCTTCAGTGCTGACAGACGGTATTTAGGATCATCACTATACAAGGCTTATTTACAAGAAACTGATCTGATATAAAAAGCATTTCTCACCGGAGTCAAACATTACTACAAACTGCTACAGCGCACATGAGGTTCAGTTTTTGAGAGGATTATGACAGAAATATCACAAATGAGGAGTAAACACTAAAATGACAGCAAAGAACAAAGACTACAAACAAAGCAAATTGAAACACTACATCAAAATCTTTGCCTCTTTTCTACATTTAAGGCCTCTTTAGTCCCACTGCGCTGCCGTACCACAAAGTCAAACAGCACATGATGGAGACCCTCCAAAGTCCACAAAAAATGAAAAGCACCTTCACGAAACTATGATGTACACAAAAGGATGCTGAATGACAGCGTTTAGCACCAGAGTTAAATGACAGCGAGTCACAAAATCAGAACTGCTCCAATAGCTGGCGAAGATACGGTCCTCGAGAAAGATTTCGATTAACTCGAGACAATTTGTAAAGTACGGGGCAGTCCAATGAGACGCACGGCACCTGACGCTCTGCACTCCCACTGCAGCTTCTACATAACTGCAAAACACAGAAGACAAAACACAGATATATGAAATATGACAGATGAAATTGCAAACTACAAATGTAAATTATAAAAATTATATCGTTGAAAATCCTGATTTCCTGTTGTCAGATTTAGTCCATGTCAATCCTGTTTCCGTCAAACTCTGTTACTGTTACACAGTCATGTATGTGTGTGCCAGCTCTGTTGCCTTTACGGGACTGACAGCTGCATTGTACAACCCATGCAGGTAGTGACAACCGCAGTTGCAGAAACTCTGCATAGTGTGTACATAACCCAACTGAACAACTAGTTGTTGATTAAGTATTTAACTCTTTCCCCGCCATTGACGAGATATCTCGTCAATTGAGAGAAAACGCTTCCCCGCCAATGACGAGATTTTCCGTCTTTCCGCAATACCGCTATTATCCACCAGGTGGCGCCCTTCCGCAACTTTTTAAAACCGGAAGTATTGCCCTATGGCAAGCTGCTGCATGTCCGTGTCTGTTTTAAAGATCGCTCTGAATCGGATCTCTATGAAAAGTCCATCACAAAAATGGAATTATTTTTGCTTTTTGCTCAAAATATGGTGTTTTTGCAAAAACCTACCCATATTCAAAAGCTGATTGCAAAAGAACCACTAAAGGTAGGATGAAACGTTTTTTTTTTGTTTGAAAGCAGAGGGTCTGTTCTTTCATTTGGTATATTGTATGTTTATTTATTTAAAGAAGAACATTTTCTGGAAGGCATTAAACTTTGGTGAAAATCATGAAAAACGCTGGCGCTGGCTGGCAACTTTTTTTAAAAACGCTGGCGGTGAAAGAGTTAAAGGCGGAGTGCACAATGTTTGAAAGCCAGTGTTGATCACCTACACAAACACGCCCCTACCCCAACAAAATCTGGACCTTGATAGGCCACCCCACAAATACGCCCCTTACTCGCCATTGGCTACAAGTGTGTTTTGGTAGTTGGCCCGACTCTCTTTTCCAAAGTGTTTTTCAGAAATTGTGCACGCCTTTAATAGGCAAAACAGACATAACAGGTCTCTCTTCTGAAAAAATAAATGCCTAAAAGTATTCTGTATGCGCGGTGCAAAAAGTGACAGAGGCACAATGGTATAACTGGTGTTGCCAGATCTTGCAATAATACTACAGCGAACAAGAAATAATAAGGCGAAATAAATCCCCGATGCTTTAAATCAAAGATAAAATATTGGGACTGGCAGCTTCTCACTTCAATAACACCAAAAACTTGATCACTTTATGAGCGAAAAGCCATAAACTGTGAAGCACCACAATGGTAAGGAAGAACAAAAAAGACGAGGACCTGGCAACACGCAGGACATCACTATGGGGCTGTTTACACTTGGTTTTAAGATGTGTTTTCATCGATCGGATCACAAGTGGACGAGAGAGACACATTACGTTTACACCTGGTATTTAAATCCGTCTCTTTTGTCCACTTTCGACCGCATCTGTCCTGAATACTGTGAGGGGGTGGTCTGTGAGACGGTGGGCGAGTCTCCTTGCTGTCATTCAAACGCGAGCGGGAGTAATTATGAGTTTATATGGACACAAATGTATATTATGTCGGAGCCCGCTGCTTGTTTAGCAAGTATACATGCTGCACAGTAATTTGTACGTTTATTTGTTGGAGCTTTTTCTGAATTTTCAGCGCAATTGATGAAATAGGATTGCGCAACTTTCACGCTTTCAAAACGAAACTACGGAGAACACCCGCAGTAGTTTTATCAATGAAAGGCTAAAAATAGCG